>NC_134485.1:402526964-402704464 GCF_040206685.1 Ascaphus truei | reverse complement strand
GTTGTAGATAATGTGTCTGTGCGAACATTTATTGGTGCACTAGTTGCATGTTCGTTTCCAATATGTTCAGCACATGACCCTGGCAGTTGTGTAACTATAGTAGGGATTGAGTCAAATAGTTGATCGCTACTGTTTGGTAAAAACTCTGCAGCCTCCAATGTTGCAACATAGGTGGAGGGCAAAAAAGTCGGTATAACATTAGAACTTTGTAGTTCATTATGTTTCATTAAGCATGTTATTATGGCCTCCATGTGAGTATTATGTTTCTGTAATTCGGACACTGTACAGCGCAGAATGTCTTTTACTTCAGTAATTTCAGCCAGCATTTTTTCCTGTACACACGTTATTTGATTGTGATTGTCAGAACAGTTTTTAATTAAACGCTCTTCAGCATCCTGTATTGACATGAGTTGATGATGTTGGTCATTTTCACAATCTATCCTTTCCTCATTAGTAGCTGTTCCTTCCTCTGAGTCAGCTGGACAATCATCATGCACAATATTCGTGTCCATCAAGCTCCCTTCCATCTCGATGTCTATGAAAAGAAAGAATTGTCACATTTGTAAAGTATTAAAATAAGTATTTTTGTATTCCAAAGTAATTTTTATACACTACATAAATTTCAATTGTGTGTACTCCATTCTAATGCGCATCAACAATACTTAAATGTATGATTAAAAAAAAATTGTGATTAATTGCCGTGATTAAAAAAGCTGTGTGTTCTGTGCACGCGCATAGTAAGTGAAACTTCTTTGACTTTTGTCGCAGAAATTGACTTATAACGCGCGTGCTCGGCACACATGTGTCAGTCAGTGTGTGTGCATGTCAGCGGGTGGGGGGAGCAGAGCTCGTTAGGAGCTGCGGCGGCGGTTACCCTCCATGATGTTTAATTTAATTTCAACATTACAATGTAGTACAATATTCACCTTCCACATTTGCATCAGATTGCTGTGTTACATTCAATTGTGTTTCCATACTGTCAGTAGCTTCTGTAGATTCCTCATCTGCATAATTTAACTCTGTAGACGGAGAAATATGAAAAATATATAATTACTGTACAATGTGTATACATATTACATGGATCATAGTCTGTGTGCATACGTGTGTCTGTGTGCATACGTGTGTCTGTGTGTATACGTGTGTCTGTGTGTATACGTGTATACGTGTGTCTGTATAGGTGTCTGTATAGGTGTCTGTATCGGGGTGTGTGTGTGTCTACGTGTGTGTGTGTCTCTACGTGTGTGTGTGTGTGTGTGTGTGTGTGTGTGTGAGTGCGCGCGCGCTGAGGAGGGTGGAGGGTGGAGAGTGTGTGTGTGTTTTTTTTTTGTGGACCTTTGGCTCGTCACTCCGCCTCAGGCCAATGCGAGGTGTGGGGGGCGGGCCAAGGGGGTGGTGTGAGTGTGTGAGGCCAATGAGAGGTGTGCGGGGGCGGGCGGCCCAAGGGACCAATGAGATTGCCGCTAGGGACACCGGACATCCAGGCAGGCAAACATACAGTGCTTTCACTAATATAGTATAAGATTCACATTACGAACATTTAACACATACAATTTACCATGCTGAAAATCATCCTGATAAACTCCAATATCAAAATCTCCTTCAAATCCTTTTATTACTATGGAAGGCAACTTTGAGCTTAACTGCTCCTCCAAAGGTGTTAGGTTCAATGGTGTAGCAGGTGGGCCTCCACCTGTGCCTCTGGCATGCTTGGAGTATTGTTGTAATTTTATTTTGAGTTTTCTTTTGATGTCGTCAAACCGTTTCCGGCAATTATCGTGCGTGCGCACTTGAATTCCACAGCCAGACACAGCATCACGGATATTTCTCCACAATTGTCTCTTCACCATAGGGGAGGTTTTTACTGTTAAGAAACATAATGACAGTAGAGAGAAACAGATTTGTAATTTTAACATTGTTTTATAATATAACATGTGTGATTTTTATTTTCTACATGGACAATTGCAGTAAGTGCTATGTTACTTTATGACCAAATTAGAGAATGTGCAATTTAACTACAACGATGACTATTGACTGTGTGTATTGTAATGCATGACATAATTGCTGTTGTGAAACAACAGTAGCAAACACAGCATTGTAACTGTACTGTTATTGGCAACCAGTAACATGGTGTTACGTATGTGAGGTGAATATATTTACTGACATTATGATTCCAAGTGCAAATTTATAACATGTGTACAACGTACCAACCAGATGTCCAAACAGACGGTCATAGTGTTCCAAAATTGACGCAACTAGCACCTGATTCTCCTCGTCACTAAATTTAACGTTTCTTTTTTTAGCATGTTGTACCAGTGGACTGACAGCATCATATATGTTATTTTCGGGCATGTATTCCTCTTGAAAACCAATGTTGCCCATGTGTATGTCAGCCTCAACATTATCTGAGGTGACATCTGCACCTGCACACACTTGTTCATGAACCGCTGACATGGTCACTGTAGGCAATAGTGTGTGCACATTCATTGTTGCACTAATAGTTTCACTGCCTGACTCGGACACACTAGCATTAGTTTTGTCGTGAGGAAAATGCATTGTGCTCACACTACTACACTGTCTGACACGGACACGGACACGTACACCGCGCCGTTCTCCACCACGTACACCGCCACGTAACCCACGACGTAAACCGCCACGTTCTTCGGAACGCACACTAACACTGCCACGCACAATACCACCAACCGTACCACGAGCACTACCACGAGCTCTACCACGAACCCTACCACGCATAGCGCCACGCACACTAACACCCAAACAACCAACACCACGAACACTCACAGTGTCACAAACATTCTCGGTAAACACACCATCAGTCACACCTGCTGAGATACTCGCCACACCATTGACATCAGGCGCAGCCATACTAGGAACACATGTAACACCAGCAGACATTGTTGCACTCTGCGTAACAGTATCATTGTTCCGTACATTAAACATTGCACCACTAACTCCTGCACCTTCGTTAACAGAAGTTGAAAATACATGCACATGTTTGTGTGAAGTAACACCACGAGCAACATTTGTGCCTGCATGTGCCCCCCTTATCCTATTACTTGGTAATTGACCAAAAGACATCCTGAAATGCAGCAGCAACTTCAGTAAAAACAAATGCTGTTTGTAATCGTCTAAAAAGGCAGAGTGAAGTGTAGATGTGCCTTCAGTGTAGTACTGTACAATGTACTTGTGAGGCGAGACGTTTATGTGCCACAGGAATCTCTGTATGCATTCACAGAGACGCTGTGACTGGAATTGATTCCTGCAACTTTAATTTCGGCGCCAAATGCTTTCAAAGTCGCGCGAGAGCTGCGTGAGGACAGTGGACCAAGTAGAAGAAAAAAAAAAATCTAATGGTTTCAAAGTCGCGCGAGAGTTGCGCGAGGACATTACAATAAAAAAAAAAAAAAGCTAATGGTTTCAAAGTCGCGCGAGAGTTGCGCGAGGACATTACAATAAAAAAAAAAAAAGCTAATAGTTTCAAAGTCGCGCGAGAGTTGCGCGAGGACAGTACAATAAAAAAAAAAAAAAAAGCTAATGCACAGTCACTCCGCTGAACATGGCGACATTAAAACGGACAAATTTTCGCCACTTCTGCTCTAGCCTTCTTATTCCAGTTTCCCACCTCTCTGCATATGGTGTGTTAAATTCGCCAAAATTTGGAGATTTTGTGCACTTGGAGATTTACAACTTAAAAACGTCTCTGCATTGGCCCCTATATCTTTTATAAACCATATTGTAGGAGGACATGTGCAGAGGTACACAATGGAGACTGTTGTAAGGTGAAATTATAACAAGGCTTTATTGTGCCTGTCACATAAAACACAGCAAAAAATCAACATACAATAAGTGAAATAGTGAGCCAAACAAAGAAAACCTATCTCTGCTTTGGAGACTATCTACACATGTAGCTCAGCCCTCTCTGACTGGGTTGGTTAGCTAGGCTCTTTACCAGCCCCAAATCATGGAGACATTTATCAATACACAGACATAGATAATAGTCTTATACGAAAAAGTCTTATCTGTTAGCTGGGCTGCTGTAGGGGAAGCTTCTCTGCTCTCTTGGAACCGCACCCTTGTGTGCACAGGAAATGTCAGGCTCCAAGTTTAGAATCTTGTCCCCTTTGTCTTGTGGTCAGCTTGTCGCTCAAGACATCTGTTTTTCCTTGGTTCAGCCCAGTTGTGGACTAAGGAATCTCTCCTCTGTCTCCAAGTTCAGCTCAGGTGTGAGCTAAGGAGTCTCTCTTCCTGTCTCAAAAGACAGGCTTTTCTAAGCAATCTAATCAGGCAGGTGGTGTTTGTTAATTGACTACCAGCAGTTAACCACCACACTGCTGGATTAGAGGCACATTTCCTGAACAGGGACAACTCCCCTGTTACACATATAAAACCATGTGTGTAGTTACTGCGCTGCCTCTTTGTCTCTGGTTCCTGCTACCTGCCTAGCCTCTACCTGCCTAGTTTCCAATCCAGGAAAACTAGAAGGAACCTGGGCTACATAGTGTACTACCGGTTGGGTTTGAAGTTTTCCACATTAGGGGCTCGTCTGGGTCCAAGGTACTGGTGAAAAAATACCACCATAGACCTTGTCTCCACTGCAGGGCAGTTTACTACAATGGTGTCAATCCCTTCTCTCAATCTTCCGTGTTCCAATATCACTTGGTTATTATAAATGTTGTGTTTATGGAGGAAATAATTTTAAACCATTGTGCTGACGTATTTTTTATAGACCAATATCATCACCAATACCACTTCGTGATGCGCTTTTCTATTTTCAGAACTTAAATTGTTTGCCCAGTGGGATTCCTAAAACAGTTACAGCATTGTCAGTGAAATTAGACTTCATAAGCTTCAAACTTAGCTGCGGGCAGTTTTTATGACTCCAATATCTTTTTGCTACAAGTGTCAAAATCAAACTCTATATAAAAACATTTATGAAGCTATCGCTTGGAAGTTGTGATGGCTCGCTGTGACACCTTTAGCTGACAGAGGATTTGTTATGTCCTGAAGATCCATTCTTATCCTTCTCAAGTGCACACTTCACAGAAAGTTACAGATATCTTTTTTTTTATGATTTAAAAGATAATAGTTCAAAATATTTATTTTGTGCTTAGACAATATCCACACGGAAAAGGATCTCATAATGTTTCAGTGGTAAAACTGCTGTCACTGGCATTATGAATTCAATTCATATTGTCAATAATGCCCTTATGGTTACCTTGCCAATTAGATGCCATAATCATTAATGTTACAAAAACAAGCTTCTGAGTTATTCTCGTAATAATGTAAAAGTGTATTTAAATGTTCTTTGTTCAGATGAAGTAGATTTATATCATAACAATGTTCTATTTGTTTGGTATATCTGGAATTATGTAGATTAATCTACAATGTGACATACCGTGTCGCCCTCAAACTTCTACTCAATAAACTGCAAATGAAACAGTACGTTAAAAGGAAGGAATCATTATCATCATCATTAATTTTTTAAGTAATAACACGCCTCCACTTAAGGGGGCATCAAAATACTTTACAGTCAGTTTGAGGACCACTACAATTAAATACAATTATTTTGTTGCACGAGTCAAACAGGAAAAGCCAGAGTTATCATAATAGATTGCTGCATTAAATTAAAAAAGGTTATACATTCAATTTACAGACATTTCATAGACAGTTAGAAGAGGTAGGATAGGCCTGAAATGTGTTGTTAAAAGAGGCCTCAAGGAGCTTGCAATCTATAAAGCAGTTTAGGCTGAAACATTGGGTAAAGGGGATGAGAGGGCTGGTGAGATGCAGAATGCACTAGAGCAGCTGTAACATTACCAAACATCAGCAAGCGGCAGCAGACAGTGTCACCCTTTGGCTGCCCTTCAGCTTCCGCCAAAGGTCGATGCCTTGGGCAACTTGGGCGTTATGTCCCAGAGGTTCATTGATAGAATAAAACAGCAGCATAGCACAGTACTAGACCTTATTGCAGACATGCAGAGGGGAGGGACTGATGAGCTCGTGCTGGTCTTGAAGTGGCTTTTGAGCCACATGCTGTTAACCCCTTCCAAGGTGAATGTATCTGCTGTCATGCACTGTGGGGTTGTGCTGACAAAGAGTCTGATCACTGTATAGTATTCTGTCATGGAGGGAGGTCAAATGTGGGGTCTAATGCATAGCACTTAGGTGGGGATCCACGGGTAAGGAAAGTATCTCTTACCTCCTGAGCTGATTCCCCCCAAATGATGATAATGCAGTAGAGGCACAGCGTCTGTCAGCTGTGCAGACTCCAACCCTCTCGCCTCGTGTGCTTCCTGGATCTCAGTGAAAAAGGACAAGAAACAAGGAAGGAATATACGGAGCAGCAAATGGACGACAGGATCCAAAATCAAACCGCACCCAGGCCAGTCAAAAATAGAAAGGCTTTATTGGCCAAAAACGGCAATCTCTATGAACACCTTCTACATGTTTCACGCCTGCAAGGAGCTTTGTCACGGCTTGACTGACCAGGGTGCTGTTTAATTTTGGATCCTGTCGTCCAGTTGCTGCTCTGGATATTCCTTCCTGGTTAACCCCTTCCATGCTGACTTAGTGGACAGGGCCAGTGAAGAAATATTAGAGAGTTTCTCTTAACGAGACCCTGCATAAAGTTTCAGGATTGTCTATAACATAATTTTGGTAGTAACCCATGAAAGGGTTAATGTGGTCATCATTGTAGGTAGTAGGAGCTTGCTCTTTATTGGGACTATAAAAGATTGGCAGGTAATGAAGTAAGACATTCCCTGATAAAGCCAACATGATTGGTGAAACAAGTAGGAGGATTTAGCAAAGTGAGCCAATCAGAGAACAGAGGACAGATAAGTACCTAGAGTATCTAGTTGAAGAGGAGGCCTGGAACACAGCATGCCAGTGAGACTTATTGATTACAAACCACTGCACAGAGGAGAAAGCAAACAGCGACTGCCTTGACAGTCAAACTGTGAAGAACTGCAAACAACCCATCCAGACAGTGGCGTAACCACCATGCCACTAAATGCAATAATGCGGGAGGGGGGGGGGCGATATCTACTACACTTCCGCAACGGCGCCGGTTGGGCCTC
Organism: Ascaphus truei; assembly: GCF_040206685.1. NCBI lineage: Eukaryota > Metazoa > Chordata > Amphibia > Anura > Ascaphidae > Ascaphus > Ascaphus truei. The sequence continues at coordinate 402,697,370 of NC_134485.1, read as the reverse complement.
TCTGCCTGTCTTCGTCACTGCTGTTTGATGCAGGGGTGGGGAAACAGGGAAGGTTTGTCTGTGTGGAGTGTTGGCCCAACCCTCGCCCCAACCCCCGCATCAAACAGCAGTGAGTGAGAGAGGCAGAAATCAACACTCCAGACAGATAAATCCTCCTGGTTTCCCCGCCTCCAACATGGCTGACTGCACAGGTAACATTCTGAAGGGGTAATTTTGCATTGATGCATATTAGGAAGGCAGCTCTCTAAATGGTATCATTTAAAATAGCCTAAATGAACAAAACAGCATTATGCATATTTAATGTTTCTCCTGAAAGCAATTTAACATAGGGACCTGCTACTGAGACTTACCTTGATGTTGGTTTGCAGGCTTGGCATTATTTGATCAAACGATGTAACCAAGAGTCTCCTTTGTCTTACAGACTTAGGTTTCCTATGTATATTTATTTCCCCATTTATTGTTAGTCCAATGGGAGAAGCGTAGGGATTCACTCTGTTCTTTTCACATATGTACAGTATGGCCAATTTTTTCACCAGCATCATGCTCCTTACACGGAGAAGCGTGGTGAATATATATATATATATTTGTTTTACATCTCCTGAAAGCAAGGACACTAACCAGGCCAACATATCTTACAACGCTGAAATTAAAGTTTTAATAAAATTAAAACATACAGGTAGAAATCTGGTGAATAATTTTTTTTTTACATAAACCACATTTGGGAAGGAGTGCTACTGAGCATGGCAATATATATTTAAAACCAGACACAAAACATAAAACACAGACAAAGCTCAGTTTTAGCACATCCAGTGAGACTCATACACGGTACAGTGCCTAAATATATATGTATAAATATCTAATAAGTAAATGGTCTTTTAGTTTGAAGTGTGGTGGTGACTCATGGCCTGTGTATAGCCTATTAGGTATAGGTACAGACCTTGAGCCCTCCCCTTCTGGTTCCTCAGAAAGGCAGAGCTAAATGTAGTCAGTCTGTTCCCCTCCTCTGAGACCCATGCACCGCTGTGAAAAATCTACAGCGACTGCCACAATAAAGAATCCTTTGTTACTTTTCCATCTGCCTGGATTTGAGACGGTGGGTCTGGGTGTATGAGATGTGCTTCAGATGGGACTGCCTCTTGGATTCCTAGAGCCTAATGAAGCTGGAGGTGCTGAACAACAGATACCGAACCCAAGATGACACCATAAGCCTGTCCTGTTCTCCATATCACAGCAGACAACTCAGCTCTCCTGAACCCTCACAGCTATGCCGCACCACAACACCTGTAGCTGCAACATGTATCTCCTAGAGGGTGCGGGTACATGTCCTACACTAGAAATGTACCAATAGTAAATATATTTGGGCATTTTTTTTATGAGATACAATTTATAGAAAAATAAAGATGCATTAAGTAAGGACAATCGTTTTTCTTTTCCAGCTTCATGTTAAGTTGTATAATACCATGAGAAAATCCAGTTGTGATGACCAGGAATGCTGCGTGTTACCAGGGCCCAGGATTCTGTTATAGAACTGGCCAACGTTGTTGAATGGGGTTGGGTATGACCCGGTCTGCTGCAAATTTGTTGGTATGGTAGATGGGGGCTACAGGCTGCACAAATCTGATGAGAGGAGCTAGGGTTTGTTCCCCAAATGATTTTGTTTTGAGAGGGGAGCACTGTGATATGGGGCCTTCAGGGATCCAAACCAGGAGCATCTATCCCTGTCAGTGACCCCGATGATGCATTTCAATGTCAAAGTAATTCAAAAGAGGCTACATTTTTTTCAATTTTTATTTTTACATTTATCAAAAGATAAAATGAAAATCATTCATGTTATTTATAGTAAAAATATACAGGGCAAACTACAACATGTCAGGATTGTCTTGTCTTACATTAATCCCATGTTAAAACAGGAAACTATAAAGGGTGCTATGTATTACATTAACAAACAGGTAATTTAATCTTGTTGCTTTGTCAAATATAAGAAACTTGCTACTAAAGAGTCATGCCGTAAGTAATACAGATTACTCAACTATCCAGGTACACCCCATCTCCAGGCAGGTAGATGTTCTGTATGTACATTGGTATGACTGACAATGGGGAATAAATGGCACCCATATGTCAAGTTTGACCCTTCCAAATAGCCTCACCAGTAATTTCTTTATTTGTCCCATTTTTTGGACTCTGAAAATACAAGTTGAAGCAGCGAACAAATAGGAGAAAAAAAACTTTGTATGTCAACTCGTTTTACTCTAATTTTATGACTTCATTTTAAGACAAATGCGCAAGCCTGTATCTTTTATATGTAACTATGTAAAAATATGTGCACTTAGCAAACAGCAATCTCATTTGTAATTCATGGTCTTGGAACTGTTAAAAATTCAGATACTCTCCAACAAATGATAGCAGAAGCCAAATTATCCTATAATTACTAATGTAAGTAATTATTCCCTCACAACTGGGCCATTAACACCCTGGCTGGATTAGCTAAAGACCTTTAATACAGCTAGGGGATTAATTGTGATTCAGTGGCTTGTTTCGAGAAGATAATACAATTGTAGGCCATTTTTTCTACCAATGTGTCTTGTATTAATGATGTAAGTTATTTATGTATAGATTTTCCAGAGTATAAATGTGTGCTTCTTTGTTGCAGGTATTGAAGTACTTCAGATCGCTGCTGTTGTCAAATGAAAGATGCTTGGGGCTGAGAGTGCATGAGACCACTTGATGAATATCATTTTAAGAGCATATAGCGAGCAAGAAGGATCTTGCCAGAAAGGTATCTCCTATGGTGAGAAGAAGGGCAGGAAGGCCCCAGTTGGCGTGCACACGGTAGCCCCAAATGAATACTGTTTTTAGCATAGTTGCTGGGCTCAGCTCATAAAAAATTAGGGCTGGCTTAAGGTACTGGATTGCCATAGAGCTGGGAGGTAAACTGTCCCAGGTAAATTGTTAGTGGAAAAATGAACAGCTAGTTAAAATAACTTATTTTCATAATAAGCATATCAAATAAATTGAGGACAGTCCATCCATTTCCGTATTGTAATAAAGTATCAGTCTTTACAAACGCACTCCATACGAGTCTGGATGGCAGGGCAGCATATATGCGGCTGCTCAAACCTGGCAGCAACTGTTCCCACCATCTACTTTAAAGGATCAATCCAAAATGTCCATTTAAAAAAAAATGTAAATGCTTACATAAAGTAGGTTTGAAGAAGGGGGTTGCTGGAGCTGAACCCCATTCATTTCAGCTCCGGGGGCCCTCTGCTTCCAGAGACACCCTTCCGAAGGGGGTGCCAGCATCTCTGCAAAGTTTAAAGCTCCCACATCATGAGGGCAAATACAATAGGAAGCCGCACCTGATGACGTCACGGCTTCCTAGAGCAGCGGTGTGCAAAGTGGGGGGCGCGCCCCCCAGGGGAGGCGCTGGATTTGTCTGGGGGGGGGGGGCGGGCAGTAGCAGAGGCCCTGCACTCTTCCCTGAGGCATTTAAAGTAAATGCAGGGGGATCGCGTCAGGCCCCTGCATCTCTAAAACTTACCTGGAATCTGCCGGTGTCACTCGGGTCCATAGCAATGCGGCGTCAAATCACGCCGTGGTGTCATGTGACGTCACATGCGTCAAATGACGCTACAGGTCATGTGACATGATGCCGCGCAAGGAAAGGAGGGGGGCTCAGAACAGAAAGGAGGAAGTAGTAGATTGCACAGTAAAAAAAGTTTGTGCACCTCTGTCCTAGAGGTAACAGGAGCTTGAAACTCCACCATTACATGAACCATAAATAGCGAGCCAGAGCGTCTACTGGTACCCCCTACGGAGGTAAGTATCTCCGGAATCAGGGGGCCACGGAGTGGAAATTAATGGGGTTCAGCTCCAAAGACATCCTGCTATGTAAAAGAAAAGGAAAAAAGGGAAAAAAACAAACCTCCTACTTTGATTGCTTCTTTAAAGGTCGGTCTTTACTCAGCATTGACAAGCCATATGGCACCATGAGACATCAATTTAATGGACTATAAGGTGCCTTACGGCTTACAACTTAGAAATATGTCCCAAAGCATCTTATAAGTAGGCACTTAAAACAATATGACAGCCAGTTCTGCAAGCGGTGTCAAACAGCGTTTATAACCTTTATCCAGAACACAGGGAATTTAGAGGTGATCTGATTTCCTGCCATTCGCACCAGAAATTTGGACCAATTAGACGTCTTGCTTTTTGATTGTTTGAAATGTTTAGCCTACTGTATAAGGTATAATGCAAAAGGGATGTCTGGTTATTGATTGAAGATTTTTAACACCGCCTGTTTTTTTGTTTAAACAGTTATATTCATTATAAGATTGTCACATACGGCACACCTGTGAGCACATTATCTGTATATGGGACAAGGGTTAATACCGAGTTATCTATCTGATTTAATCTTCACCTCGCAAAGTCCCTCAAATGAATAATATCTCCCCTCAATCCGTCCCAATATAAAATCTGTCACAAATAGCATACTTGTGAGCACGTGTCTTGTATCTGCAGCCAGGGTTAAAAAAAAATATGCACTTAACACACAAGAATCTGTTGTAGCAAAAGGAGTCAGAAAATGTACTTTACTCTCTACAAAGCGTGCAACAGTTCAATCAGAGCCCAAACTATCGCTTATTAAAGTTTGATTTTAATATTAAAAAATACAGTGCTTAGATTACATAAGATTATTACAAGAACATACAGTTATAATAAATGCAAACAGTTTCTTAAAATAACGGGAAAAACATAAGCCAAGATCCCTATCGAGTACGTTACCACGTCATAGGTTGTTCCCAGAGAGGTCATGTTTTAAGACATTAAAAGAAAAAAACCTTCCTGCTGACTTTTAAATCTGCCTCAAAATGCAAAAGACCTCATAACTTTATTCCTATAATACTTGTGTAACACCTCTACCCTCGGCCAATAGAAGAGTGGACACACAAAAGTGATGCTCTGTGGTCTTTTGTTACCTCCGTTCTCAGGGTGCTGGACTTTGTGCAGGGCTGGTATGGTGAGCAATAAACAGATTGGGGGCGCCAGAAACTTTTTTGTTTTATTGTAACAGGAAAACACATATAACATCTTCCTTAGGGATGCTCAGGCAGCAGTCCCCAAAGAGTACAGTCTTCCACTTTGTGTTGCACAAAAGCACTCTCCTTCTTAAGTAACAGCAATTCCTTTCTCACTGGAATCCTTAGATATCAACAGGGCTGGGTTTCAGGCAGATACAGGGTAGCTTCTTGTTACATCCTAGACATCTGTGAACATACATCCTCCACCACAGGCAATCTGAGTAGAGGCTATCTCTATTTCAAGCCTTCCACCTTATTACTAGGAACAGAACTAGGGCTTTCCCTAAATAATTCCCCAGCAATACCTCCAGGTTTCCCTTAATGAGACACATCAAATGGAAGACCGCTCACCTAATTAGTTATAATTTAAAATGCTGTGTAAATCCGGTGCATATAAGGATACCATATACTAGAGTATGTAGCAAAAGAGGGTTTAGGACAGACATCTCCCCAAGTATCCTACTTCCTGCACACGGTGTATTAACACCTAAATGGTTGGGCACAATAGTCCCAATTACAACTTGTCAGGTGACCATAAAGCATCAATCACAATTAGCAACTGCTCCCATCACTGTGGAAAATAATAAATACTTTAATGAAATTAATAAGACAACGACGCAAAGTGTACATATATAAACAGTGTGAAAGTTAAATACCAATATTAAAACATAGTAGTGATGTAGTGTCAGTAAGTCATTAAAGTTTAATGACTTTTGCTACATATTCCCTTAATGTGAACCTGTTACAAGGACTCCAGAATCTGCTGTGGTTAGGGACGGGTTCCAAAGAATATGTCTATTGGCCTCTTACTTTGGGATAGTTCCTTGCTTATAAAACAAGACAGAAGAGACTTACCCTGAACTACAGAACTATTACCCCTGGAGATCCCTCCTCCCTCCACTTGGGTCCACTAGATCTGAGGGTGGAATGTTCCATTCCTAATTTATATACTCCAAGTGACATCACTCTCCTTACCCCTGCAACTAGGCAGAATAGGTTTAGCCTATGCTGAATCACCCTCTATTACGTGACCCTTCTTGCATATTCTAGGAACAAGGCGTAGATAAGCACGTCTATGATTAGCTTGCAGCATTAAATCAGTTACATGAAACCTGCAACATTTAATTAGTTACACGAAACCTGCAACATTACCTAGGAACCTGGATAGAATTAACACACTAGATTACTTAGGATCCCACTAGGAGTAACAAAATTCTTATCAATAGGTTCAGGTGAGTTTGCCGAAAGGTAATGAGACAAATTTTGACCTGCTTGCTCCTAAATGTGAGCAACAAATGGATATCTGTCTCTTGCCACTTCCTAAACATGAAGAGTTTGGCCTTATTGCATCCGTCTCATTGCAACTGTTACGAATATCTATTTTTTCTTCTTGTAAATTGTTGTCAGGCCCATGATACTGTATATGCATATTTAATCAATTTACTCTTGTTGGGAATATTTTCTTAAGCCACTCCACCTGAACCCTCCAAAGAATGTCTTTGAAGGTACATTTAAAAGTGTCCTGCTTATTTTAGTAGTCAATCCTTTCTTGGCAAAAAAACAGATGACTTTATCTCTAGATTCAATCAGTCCTATAAACTATGCCTGGTCAAGTATTTAACAGTCTTAACAAAGGTCCAGGGAAGAACCGAAACGTTGATCCTGCATTACATTTTCACCTTTATAAGTAGACTTCTGGAGTGCTGACTATTGCTTTATCTATCAAGGGTTTAACAGGCCAGAAAAACAATTCTTGTATTTTTAAGACACAATAAGATAAAATAAATTCACATAAAAGAAAACAATTGGCCTAAAATTATTAGTGTCATGTTTTGTTACTGAATAAAAGTGTATATGAATAATTACACTCTCGTGTGTCAGATTGATTAAAATACTTAATATCCTTCTTCTCTCCTCAGGTAAAAACCATCTCTAAATCATCATTGAAGCCTTTGCTGTGTGTATTATATAGTATATGCAAGTGATCCAATGCTAGGTAAAAACCATCTCTAAATCATCATTGAAACCTGTGCTGTGTGTATTATATAGTATATGCAAGTGATCCAATGCTAGGTAAAAACCATCTCTAAATCATCATTGAAGCCTTTGCTGTGTGTATTATATAGTACTGTATATGCAAGTGATCCAATGCTAGGTAAAAACCATATTTGAATGCTTTTTTCTGTCTACCCCTAATCAAATTAAGTGTTGCCACCTAGGCAGGGAACACCCTGTGTAGAAAACCATTTGTTTTGAATGTGCCTCAGATGTGCTAATTAAGCAGACAGAACCACACTGTCAGGTGACTTTTTAGGCCTGTATAAACCCAGTCAGAACAGCTAGTCTGCCTGCAGCCCAATCCAAGTGGCCCATTATAAGTGGCATGACTACTGAACAACTGAAGTTTAAAAGGAAGGTCAAAAGAAGTGAGGAAGAAGTGGACACCCCATCTGGCCCTGATTCCTGCATTTGAACTACGCTGGAAAGGAGGATATCATCAATACCAGACTGCATCATTACTGCTGTGATGCTGCCTTTACCATTTATATTTGCTGTGACTTCACTTCTTCTCAAATTATGCACTTCTTTTTACCAGCCTCAGTATGTCTCTAACTCTATTCATATATCTCCATCTCTCCTTCCTTCATCACTTCTCTTTTCACATGAACTCCTTTCTTACCTGCGTCCTCTGACACCACACAGCTATATCCCCGGCACTAAAACACACCCTTACAAATCATCCTCACACATTCTCTTTCTTTCCATGCTTCTCCTCCTTGCTTCTGAGGATATCTCTCCCAATCCTGGTCCCTGCTTTATTTCTACATGCGCTCGTCCTCACCTGCCAATTGCAACCTCTACTCCTTCTGGTGTCAACCCCTCCAACCTCATATCCATCCCCTGCCACCCTCCCTCCTCACTCCCTTTCTCCTGTGCCCTTTGGAATGCTCGCTCCCTCTCTAACAAGTTCCTCTCTGTGCATGACTTCTTTCTCTATTACTCCCTGCTTCTCTTTGCTATAACTGAGACCTGGCTCACTCAATATGACTCTGCTCTTGAAGCTGCCCTCTCCTACGGTGGCCTTTCCTTCTCCCACACTCCGCGCACTGATGGCAGGGGTGGAGGCGTGGGGCTCCTGCTCTCCTCTCTCTGTCGTTACCAAAACCTTCCTATTCCTCCCTCTCTTGCTTTTCCCTCCTTTGAGGCTCACACTGTCCAGATTTTCTCTCCTCTCCCTGTTCATGTGGTGGTCATCTATCGCCCACCTACCTCTACTCATCCCCCTTCTGCCTTTCTCTCTCACTTTGAATCCTGGCACTCTTTCTTCCTCTCCTCAGACTCCCCTGTTCTTCTCCTTGGGGACTTCAATTGCCACATTGATGACCCCTCTGTCCCTTGGGCTTCCCGCTTTCTTTCTCTAACCTCTTCTTTTGGCCTTCAACAGGACTGCAGCCAGCATCCACAAGGATGGCCACGACTTAGACCTGGTTTTCACAAAAAACTTCTCTCTCTCGGATTTCTCCATTTCCCCTTTTCCTCTCTCTGACCATCATCTCATCTCATTCTCTCTATCTCGCTTCTCCCCTTCTCCAACTCCATCTACACCCCGGTTCTGCAGAAACCTGCGCTCTATTCACTTACCTGACTTTGAGTCCACTTTACGCTCCTCCCTCTCCTCTCTCAGCTCTGCTACAGACCCCGACAACCTGGTCAGGAACTACAACTCTGTCTTGTCCTCCTCTCTTGATCTACATGCCCCACTTTCTCTCTGTCGCACTCGCCCTTCTAACCCTAGACCCTGGCTAAATTCCCACACTCGCATGCTGCGTTCTTCCACTCGTTCCTCTGAACGCCTCTGGAGGAAGTCTTACACTCTCACAGACTTCCTTCACTACAAATTTATGCTATCCTGTTTCAACTCTGCCCTCTCGCAAGCTAAACAAGCCTATTTTTTCTGCACAAATCAAGATGCACAAGTCTAACCCACGCCGACTGTTCTCTGTCTTTGATACTCTACTCAAACCACCCTCAGCTGCCTCTCCTTCCTCCATCTCCGCTCAGGACTTTGTTGACTATTTTAAGGAAAAGGTGGAATCCATACGTCAGAACATCCCCTCTGTTTCTTCTTCCCATCCTACACCTCTTCCTAACTCTCCTCCTGCCTTCCTTGACTCTTTTTCCACTGTCTCAGAGGAGGATATGTCGCTGTTGATCGCCACTTCTCCCTCTACCACTTGCCCTCTTGACCCCATTCCCTCCCATCTCCTAAAACCTCTTGCTCCTACTATAATCCCTACGCTCACACACATTTTTAACTCCTCCCTCTGCTCTGGAACCTTTCCATCCTCCTTCAAACATGCAACAGTCATACCATTACTCAAAAACAGCAAGCTTGACCCTACTTGCCTTTCTAACTATCGACCTGTCTCCCTCCTGCCTTTTGCCTCTAAACTCCTTGAACGTCTTGTATTCTCTCGCTTGCTCCATTTTCTCAACACCTATTCTCTCCTAGACCCTCTACAATCTGGCTTCCGCACTGCTCACTCCACGGAAACAGCCCTCACTAAAATAACTGATGACCTCCATGCTGCCAAAGACAGAGGTCATTACACTCTGCTCATATTACTCGACCTCTCTGCAGCATTTGATACTGTGGATCACCCTCTTCTCCTTCACATTCTCCATACTCTTGGTATTCGGAACAAAGCTCTATCCTGGATCTCATCCTACCTCTCCCATCGTACTTTCAGTGTCTCTTCTGCTAACACCTCCTCCTCCTCTATTGATCTCTCTGTGGGGGTACCCCAGGGCTCTGTCCTGGGACCTCTTCTCTTTTCTCTGTACACACTCTCTCTAGGTGACCTAATAACATCTTTTGGGTTTAAATATCACCTCTATGCTGACGACACACAAATATACTTTTGAACACCTGACCTTACACCTGCTATACAGACCAAAGTTTCTGAATGTCTCTCTGCTATATCATCCTGGATGGCCCTCCGTCGCCTTAAACTCAACATGGCTAAAACAGAGCTCCAAATACTTCCTCCCAAGCCTGGCCCTACTACCTCCTTCCACATTACTGTTGGAACTACAATCATCCACCCAGTAGCCCAAGCACGCTGCCTAGGGTTCACACTCGACTCCTCTCTCACATTCGCCCCTCACATTCAAAACATTTCTAAAACTTGTCGCTTTTTCCTCCGCAATATAACAAAGATACGCCCTTTCCTCTGTTGCTCGACTGCTAAAACTCTGACTCAGGCCCTCATTCTCTCCCGTCTTGATTACTGTAACCTCCTGCTGTCCGGCCTTCCTGCCTCTCACCTGTCTCCCCTACAATCTATCCTAAATGCTGCTGCCAGAATCACTCTACTCTTTCCTAGATCTGTCTCAGCATCTCCCCTCCTGAAATCCCTCTCCTGGCTTCCAATCAAATCCCGCATCTCACACTCCATTTTTCTCCTCACTTTTAAAGCTTTACACTCTTCTGCCCCTCCTTACATCTCAGCCCTAATTTCTCGCTATGCACCATCCCGACTCTTGCGTTCTGCTCAAGGATGTCTTCTTTCTACCCCCTTTTTATCTAAAGCCCTCTCCCGCCTTAAACCTTTTTCACTGACTGCCCCACACCTCTGGAATGCCCTTCCCCTCAGTACCCGACTAGCACCCTCTCTATCCACCTTTAAGACTCACCTTAAGACACACTTGCTTAAAGAAGCATACGAATAGCACTGTGAACATTCTGAACACATGATACATAAAGCTTGGCCCCTGCAGACTCACTTACCAGAACTCCCTCCTACTGTCTCTGTACGTTCTCCCTACCTACCAATTAGATTGTAAGCTCCTCGGGGCAGGGACTCCTCTTCCTTAATGATATGTTTGTCTAAAGCACTTATTCCCATGATCTGTTATTTATATTATCTGTTATTTATTCGATTACCACATGTATTACTACTGTGAAGCGCTATGTACATTAATGGCGCTATATAAATAAAGACATACAATACAATATCTTCTGCCATATTCATTACAAAGATAATTTACACACACCTATATCCTTATACCTTATACCTCTTGTCACATTTTTTAATATTTGACACAGATGTCATCATGGATAATGGGGCCTATTAATTAAACTGCACATTTTTCCAATGTAAAATGGCCTTTAAATGGAATGTGATTTGATGCATTAAACATCTGAAATATTCACTGTATTCAATAAGAATTATCTATGCAGAAAGATTAGTACAAAAACCTCATCTGTATGCACTTTCTGCTGCATATTTATGCTATTCAACATGATACAGTATGTGTGAGAGTAGAGAGAGAATCAAATAGTTGAATAGGTTGTATATTTGAACAAATACATAGCATATCTCTACATACATTATATGATGCAAATCTTCTTTGAAAACATCTCAATCTGAGTTGAATTGGTGAAGTATTTTTCTCCCGCTTTCTTTTACTCTCTCAATTTGCATTTTGCTATACACAGGCAATATGTAGTGGTAAAAAAGGGGGATCTTGTCATACTCAATAGGATTTTTCATTATTAAACACTGCGCCAGCTCCTCATGTGCATCCACATTCTGTGTGTAAAGAAATATGATTCAGGCATTTAACATGGATTGGAACATTTAGGCAATGGAAGAAACGTGGAAAGGCATAGCAATATGAACTGATGAATAACAGTGATATGTTGAAATGGTAAAAACTACAATTAATTACTAATTCATGCTTCATAGTTTAACTCTGGGATGCTTAACTCCAGTCTTCAACGCTCCCCCACACCTCCGGAACAGGTCAGGGTTTCAGAATATCCCTGTTTCAGCAATAGTGGCTCAGTCCCGGAAACGCGTAGGAGGGTTGCTACAGCTCCGTTTTTTAATATGGATACAATAAAGTAATTTTTTATTCATCTTTTTGACCCACTCTCTTGGCTGTGTGTCATATTCTTGTTTTTTTCTCTCCCAAGGCACAGGACAGAGGTACATCACAAATGGAGTATATTTATATATGTAGCTTGTAGTGTGTCTCATATTATAGTAGTGGTCCAGGGACTATCCCAATGAGGTATTGAGGGGTTGGTTCATGTCCACTAGCTCATATCTTCAGGGTCACTCTCTCCCAGCTGCAGGCCTCCCTCACTGACTGTCCCACGCCGAGCCTCTGATGCTGGCATATGCCAGGCCTCTCTGCCGTAAGTAGTGCCAGAAGCAAGCTGGGCTCAGCTTCCGGCAAGCACCAGCATGAGAGAGAGCCCCGACACATGGTGGCGTCAGAAGCTCGAAGTGGGACAGTCAGTGAGGGATGCCCAGAGCTGGGAGAGAGCCAGGCCCGGTGGCAATTGGAGGGCCGGCAGCAGGACAAAGCAGTTGGGGGAGAACCAGGGCAGCAGAGGCCTGAGACCATCCCCAAGGTAGGTAAGTTTGTATTTTTTTTACATTTTATTACAGCTCAGCTCCGTTATGGCATGATCCACTACAACGTGGATCCGCTTATAATGCGGTCTGAACGTGGCTCCCGATATAAAAACATTTCCAATGTTTTTTTATTACATTCAATGCTTTATTGCTTTCGGACACACATACATACACACACACCCCTCCCCCCTGCACTAATAATTATACCATATCATGCAGGAATCTAACCCATGACCCTTCGTACACTAATAGCAATTCTCTAGCTGCTACACCATAGGATTGGTGTGATGTCATTGACTCTATAAACAAACTTAACTTCTACTGCACTGAGTGGGTTAAATGATGGAGGGTGGGGAGATTGAGAGTAGAGAGGGAGTGAGGAGGAGAGGACGTAAGAGTTAGATGGAAGGGAGAGAAATACATCTGAGGCCGGGGGGAGGGAATGAGTGAGGAGGGAGGATTGAGTGAGAGTGGGGTAATTGATGGAGGGGGGAGAGTGAGAAAGAGAGGGAGTGCAACGGATGGGAGATAAATACATGGGAAGAGGGGGGGAATAGAGGGGGATCGTGAGGTGTGAAATGGGGGGGGGGGGCTCGTTAGACCGCTGACACGGTTGGGGGGAGTCATAACTCTACTCTAGTCCTGGGCCCGGAAAACTGTCTGTGGCCCTAAATGTCTTGATGAAGTTCTGTAACTTGTTATTGTTCAGTCGATGGGATGTGATATGCTGTGTTGATTTCAGAAACACATTTAAGAAGATAAAAGGATGGGGTATGGAAATGGAAAAAAAAATGAAGGGGGAAAGGGAGAACACATCACAGCATATCAGAAATATCAGAAATATCAGAAGTAAACAAATAATGGGGCAATGGGAAAAAATACACTCATTAATAAAAAAAATAGACATGTAAAAGTGGTTACAGGCAAAAAAATATTTCACATTCTGAAAAACAGTGATCGACACATAACCCAAATTAACCTAGATTCAAGTTTTTAGTACCCAGGAATTTTATTTATAAAATGTTTTACCAGTAAGTAATTGTAACGCTGTGCTCACCACAAACAAGGCGGGACCCTGGTACTGAGGTGGGAATGGGTATAAACGCCACCCAAAGCCACGGGCGCACGTCTGGAGTGCAGATGGCTAGCCAGCCGGGTCAGGACTGGAGAGAGAAGAATGGTTAGGTACTTGCCGAGGTCTGAGGTAGGAGCCGATAGAATGGTCAGTGTCCATTTAGCCATGGTCAGGGATTGGAGCCAGTAGAAGCGTAGAGGTCCATAAGCCATGCTCAGGATTGGAGAGATGCGGAAGGTCAGAGGTAAGCCGGGTCGGTAAGCCAGACGTGCGGAGTCCAAAGCAATAGTCGGGTCGGTACACAGGAGGTCAATTTGAAACAAGGAGCTAGGAGACAAGGCAAGGCAGGACAAGGAACCAGGAAGTGGGAGAACAGCGCTAACTTGAGCTATGCTTAGCCAAAGTGCAAGTGGCATAGCTGAGCATGTATGGGAGAGCATGACCAATAAGAGAGGGGTGCGGAGTGGAGGCACGGCCTCCGTGGAGGCACGGATAGGAGGAGAGACACAGGAGGCAGGTGGGCATAATAAAGAATGTTGACAGCTTGTGCGCGCAGCACGACGTGCGTTTTGCAAGCGGAGGGTGGAACCAGACTCCACGACGTCTGGAGAGCTCCAGTGGGAGCGCGCGCTGTAAGGACAGCGGGGTTACGCGAGACATCAGGTAAGGAGGGAGTGCGCCGCGAGGGACGCGCTCCCCGATTCCTTACAGTAATACATTGAGAGTTACCTCCTGGGCATAGAGTTAAGATGACAAATAATACATGCTACAATACATAGTTACATAAGTGAACAGGGTATATATTATATACAAGACATTGCATGCACAGTTGGAGATAATATATATTATAGGCATATTTAACAGTTACAGACCAGATTAAAATGTGAGACAGCTTTAGTTTTGAAAGAACTTAGACAGGTGGTGGCTGTGAGAGTCTGTGGTAGATTGTTCCAGTTTTGGGGTGCACAGTAAGAGAAGGAGCGGCTAGATACTTTGCTGAATCTTGGGACCATGAACAGTCTTTTGGAGTCAGATCTCAGATGATAAGTTCTGCATGTGGTCAGGGTGAGGAGCTTGTTCAGATAGATGGGTAACTTGCCCAGAAAGTATTTGAAGGCAAGACAGGGGAGATGAACTTTGCGCCTAGACTCAAGTGATGACCAATCTAGTTCTTTGAGCATTTTGCAGTGATGTGTGTTGTAGTTGCATTGGAGAACAAAACGACATATTGAATTGTAGAGGTTATCATGTTTGCCATGGTAGATTTGGGGTGCTGAGCCGTATACTTTGTCCCCATAGTCAATAATTCGCATTAGCATCTGCTGCGCGATATGCTTTCTGACCAGCAGACTTAGGGAGGATTTGTTCCTGCAAAGTACACCTAGTTTGGCATAGATTTTGGATGTCAGGGTATCAATGTGCATCCCAAATATAAAATGGGAGTCAAACCATATGCCCAAGTTTTTAAAACTAGAAACAGGAGATACCTGTAGGGTGGTATTAGCATTGGTTCTGATCTGGAGCTCAGTCATTCTAAGCTTTAAAAATGTAGCCTTGGTCCCAAATTCCATTGTTACAGTCTTGTCAGTGTTTAAAAATGGTTTGTTTTGGGAAATCCAATTTGTAATTTTTTAAAAGTCAGATTAAAATTTGTGTTCAAGGTCGGAGAGGCTAGCGCTCTGTGCATATAAGATTGTGTCATCTGCATACATGTGTATTGAAGCTCCCTTACAAGCTGTAGGAAGATCATTGATGAACACTTAGAAGAATAGGTTACACAGAACAGAGCCTTGCGGGACACCGCAGGTGATATAAAGGGGTTGGAGTTAATATTAGTGAATATTGATTTTTAATACACCAGAGGCTCTTCAAGTGGGTAGATGCCGCTGAGAGTCAAGCTAAAGATTGCATAAACCAGGGACTCTAGCCTGTTTGACTGGGTGGACACAACGAGGGGAGCTCCGAGCATCCGGTAGCCTGCCCCTGACAATGTATGTGCGTAGTTGAGCGGCAGGAGGGAGGAAGCTGACTCCCAGCAGGACGCCAGGATACCAGCAGCCTAACCCCAGACGGCAGTGCGACACCCCCTGAGTGTGAACACCCGAGGGACGAGCGCATCAAAGGGAGAGGCATTGGCAGCAACATCGGTTCCTGAATCGGCTCCTGAAGATACGTGCAGCACCATTGATTCGGGAGGGGGGTTCGGGGGGGGGACCTACCTTGTGCTACAGTGGACAGCCAAGGTTTACAGCCACACAGGGCCATCTTCTCTCAACACCCAAACAGGCAAAAGTTTTTTGTTTCTTTTATTCATCTTTAGTTATTTAGTATAACCTCATTGTTACATACCGTGTTGTCTCTTTAGTGTATAACAAACTTATTGCTGTTTGTTTATTCTTGTCCACCATTACATCTGCTGTTTACCATTAGCGCTCCTGTTTCTCTTTTTGTTTGTTCTGTTCTACATCCAGGATTGGTGATCCGTGGTTTTGGGGCAGCTTACAGTCAGGATTGTGGACTTGAATTTGTACATTTTTTTTCTCACATTTTTTCACATCTATATAAACCAATAGACATTCTACCTATTGCCCTGTTACATTTATGGACAGTGGACTTTATATATAGACTCTTTGTATACCTACACATTGTTGTTTGTAATTTTACTACTATACATTGTGCCACGGCAAGGTTAGCACTGGTTCTGATTATTTCTGTACCTCCTTAGGGACTGGTCCATGTCTTTGTCATCTGCTATATGGTGCTGGTAATTGCTGAGCAACTAATCACCTGCTCATCCACATACAAGCACCATATAGCTCAGTAATCCAGTTAGTGGTGTATGCTTTAAATTGTCCCTCTTCACAGGCTCTGGTTCTGTGTAGCGCACTCAGTCCCACCCCCCTTTTCCTATTTGCTTTTGTTGGAGTTAGAGCCTGAGATAGTCACATGTTGGATCTACCTGATAGGTAGGAATGAAACCAGTTTAAAGCATGCTTCCCTTTTCCAGAGTACTTGAGTTTGTTTAGCAAGATAACATAATCAACAGTATCAATAGCCTTTGCAAAATCTAGTAATATTGCACCAGTGAGTTGTTCTATTTCATGCTGGATCTCATTGCAAACTTTTAGTAGGGTAGTTACCGTGGAGTGTTTGAGGCGAAAGCCAAATTGGAATTTACTAGGGAAATTTGTTTTGGTATAGTAATCGCTTAATTGGGAGTGAACACATTTTTTCCATCACTTTGGATAGTATTGGGAGAAGAGAGATGGGTCTGTAGTTTGAGACCAGTGTTTTTGTCCCCACTTTTGAAGATTGGGACAACTCTGGCAGTTTTCCAGGTCTTTGAGATATGGCCTGCAGACAGAATAGAGTTGACTATGGAAACAATTGGTTTGGAAATGGATGGGGCACCAAGTCTTAGGAACTGAGATTGCAGTATGTTAGGTCCACATTGGCTGCTTAGTTTTAATTTGAGGAGCGCTTGTGTAATCTCCTGTTCAGATACTGAGACAAATTGAAAATTGTGAGCAGTGTTGGGAGCAGGTGGGGCTCTTAAGCAATATGTAGGATTAACCACTAGATTGTTAAAGATTCGCATACAAGAACATGTTAGATTAATTTTTAACAAGGATACTAACCATCCAGTATCAAAACATTTTTTGTCATATCAGGCAAGCTCCCTCCGACTATTTAAATGTACAGCATTGGAACACATTCCCATATGTATAAGAGGTGGGGACAGAGCTAGGATTTTGCATCAGATGGAGGCTTTTTGGATCTTCACTCTGGGGACACTCCAACCATTTGGACTCAACTCGGAGTGGGATCTCAATTGCTTCCTCTGATGCAATATCTTATCCAGTTTGATTTTGAAATGATCAGTAAAATACAGTTATGCGTGTGCCTCTGTTTGGTTACTTTTGTCTCACTATGATGCCTTTCAAGGTTTTTTGTAGTAGAGCTCCATGACACAATGTATCATTGTATGATTCAACGTGAACTTGGAATTTTTATGTTTCATTTCTTGGAAGCTATTTAGCGACAAAATAGGGACACTCGTTGTCTGATTCCTTGAATCATAGGTTTGAGTAGTTATTGATGGCTTTATGCCATATACTATTTTGTTTTTCATACAAATGTGATATATGGTGACTACACTGAGGATTATCACTATCTTTTCCTATGTATTAGGTCACTTCATAGTGTCAATATCTGCATAGTTAATTTCATTGTTTGGTAGGTTTGGATGAAGTTTTTCTTCACATTTGTGTTTCTTCTACAGTTTAATATATGGTGCATTTTACACCATATTATTCTTGTTATTCCTTTCTAATCAGAAGCTTTTCTATTATCATATCACCAGATTTATATGGTCAACCATTTACAATTTGTTTCCGCTCCTTACCAGACAATACCTCCTCACTTGGAGCTCTCAATCCTGTGCCCAGCATACTGTAAATGCCACGGAGAGGCTGGAGGAATGAGAGTGTGATGTGAGGAGGCAGCATGAGGAACACTTACCCTCCTCCTCCGAACAAAGGGCTTTAAAAGTCTGGTTATACTCAGTGTCAGGGTATAGTGCTGTCATGATGGACGGAACTTATCAACACATCTATATTCTTGGGATCTCGATTGAGCACACAAGTTAAGCAAAATAAACTGACATTTATTTCCTTAATAGACAAACACACGACAACCTTAGAATACGCTTAATAATTACACTTACTGGGATAGGGAACAGGATAAATTGTCCAGTGAACGAAAAGCACAGAAATAATGTCCCTTTAAATTGCAGTCCATTTGCAAGGGGGCGCAAGATGCCAGGCCCATAAGTCAGTGTAAAATGAAATGTTCGTTCTGGTTCTTTGGGGTTCGTTCTGGAATCCCCAGGGCTAACAAAATCCTGAAGCAGGGCTAGTTTCCTTGTTGCGATGTTTTTAACCCCTTGCGTTCTGGAATTGCAGCTGCTGTACTTAGATATTATCCGCTTGAAGAAATCAGGTAACAACCACCCAGGAATGAGGGTTACAGGCCTCTTTAAGGACAGGGGCCCTTGGAGATTTTCATTAGCCTCATACCATTTGCAAGGAATTATCTTCCTCCTATCAGAGCCTGCCCTGTAACGTGGGAAAATCCTAGGGCCAGCCCGGGTAGCTCTGAGCATGCTCAGTGAGCAGCTTGGTAGCACTGCTGAGTAAAAAGTGGCCTCTCGTTTCTGGGGACGCAACGTCTGGAGTTTGGTCCCAAGGTGTGTAAAATCCAGTTTGAGTAACAGGATCTGCTACTCAGAAACATCCTGATTAAGTCACACGTTAAGACTCGGGGGTCTTTCACCCCCCCACACATCCCTAGACCCACAGACGTTGCCTCGCCAGGGGGCTTTTGCAGCTGGAGAGGGAAATACCCCCCAGCTCATGTATGCATAACATTTGCTCCTTGATGCATTACAAAGGCAGGAAGAAAAAATAGCATCCTGCCTGTACATTTAAAACTGCAACAGAAAGGCACTTTATCAAAAATATATGTTTCACTTATGACAAAGTTCTATTTTTAATATGTTTGTGCTTGTGGGGTTACACTGAGGTTGCACACCAAAAATCAGGGTGCTGGCTCACTCCGTTCCTGCGTTAGCAGTCTTAATGGAACGGCTCCTGTTATTCAGCACTGCAGGTAGAGACTAGCCTGCAAAAAGGGAACAACAATGCACAGAAGGGAAAATGGTACTGTACATGGGAACAGCATATAAAATTAACCCCTTCACCCCAAATATGATTTAGAATTAACCAGCCGAGCATACTGCCTTTATTAATGCGCTGATTAATCCTATTATCGTCACAAGTGCTGACTCAGACTGCATTATACATTGACAATGGGTATAAACTAACTGCAATGAAATGCAAAATATAATTGCAGTAAGGTCATAATATTACTTGGTACTTATTATGCAACCTATTCTTGGTTGGCTAGTGTAAACTTACCTAGGACTATAATGGCCATTACTTGCATAAGCAAGATAGGCCTAATGCCAGCCTGAGGTAGGTGATCAAAATGGGAGCTCATTTTTGTGGTAGCCAGATTTTTCCTGGTTTCGGAGTTTGCAGAGTAGCATTTTATTGTGTAAATTGGCATTAACGCATTTGCGGTAAATAAATGCATAAATATTGCATTAGACAAATCTTGCATTATTTTTTTGTGATAACATGTTAGTTTGTCACTCATTAAAAACAATGCATATTTGTGGGCGTTAATTCCAATTTTCCATGATCACAGTTTAGTTAATCCAGCCCTAAATCGAGTCATATGTTCATATTTGTGAAAATGATGTTGAGTAATATAAAATTCCTTTGTTAGGCAAATCATTTCTACTACAAATCCAATTCTTGCATATAAATAATAAACAAGAATATTGGTTTAAAAGTGTTTGCATACAAATGCTTGTAATTCTATTTCATACTGAGATTTCTGTCTGGGTGAGTGTTGCAAATGCTGAGCTGAAAGGAAGTGAGTTAATTTGTATATGTAGCGCACTTTCCCCCACCCCCCGGGAGATATGGCTGCTACTGCATATATGGTGCGTTACCTGCGGCTCACAGGAGGCCTGAGCCTCCGCTGCTGGGAGCCTGGAATGTGCCTGAATCATCAGTCGGTAGCGCCTCCACCTGTACGGGATCCTACTATGTGGGATAACCCCGTTACAGGACCCCATGCAATAAAACACACGTGGCTAAGAGTAACAGTTTTACTACATGAAAAAAAAAATAGTTGATATATACAATCCCACCAACCAGGCCACGCACTTCAGTACTCTCCAATAACCTCCAACGCCAAGTCCACTCACACAGGCGAGATAGTCCCCCAAAGTTCTGAGGCCCTTGGGCACCCAACCAACCTGACATGCACAAGTAGCAATCCCCACCAAAGTGTGTGAGACAGCGCTGCCCCACTAGTATGTGTACAGTTTGTGCACTTGTAGTACCTGCCGGGTGCTCTGACACCCGGTAACGCCACAATGAAAGGATAGGATCCACTGATCCAGCGACGGTTGTTGTCAACGTCGAAGTCCGCCTCCACGTGGGGTGACCTCCCGCGTGGATAGTATCACCTTTGAAGATAGTCTCCCAGACCACCGGATCGCCAGTTCACCGCCGCGTCCTGGCTGTGTCCCTCTCTCTGGCACTACAGGGTCCGTGTCCCTGCAGTAACCACAAACTGAGGGGAGTCTGGGCCTAGCTGGGGCCTATGGGGATCTCTGGCCTAGTACAGGGGTCACTGACTCCCTGCACATGCACACCCTAACCCTTCCGCGTCCCAGCTCAGACTGAAATACTCCTCTGCGCGCAAAAATAATCATTCTCCAGAACAGGAGAGTCCGGCCATGCTATTGGCTGCTGCAGCCCATGTGGTCTGTCGCCCTAGGGCATCCTGGGGGATGAAGTCCTCTGCGGATCTATTCTCTCTAATGGCCGCCTTGCACGCCTACATTGCGTGGCATCTTGTGCATGTGTGCTCGCAGCCAAGATGGTGGCGCACTGCAAGGGGAGCCGCCGGTACCCTCTGGCAATCGAGTCGCCTGCAGCAACCTCCCCACGCTCTCCCCCAGCCTCCGCTGCCAGCCGCAGCATCAGCCATAGGTAGGGGGCAGACGGGGGTCCAGGGGGGACCCAGGCTATATATATGACATTGTTTTTGCGTTTACTGGGGAATTTATGATGAGTGGATCATCAGTTTTTTCTGTCTCAAACAAAGGAATCTTCATACAGTATATGCATATGAGATGCTTAAACTCTAGCTACAGTATAGGATTTGTATTTCAAGTGCTGCACTAGTTAGGTTACATTACATTTTAATTACAACTGACCAAAATATTACACATAAATCCCCGTCCTATTTGATTGGTGTAGTATCACAAATCAGTAGAATGCATAGGAAGAAAAGATTCTCATGCTCTTTCTGGTTGCTGTTTATCAGAGGTTATTGTTTATAAATTATGAATTTGTTTAACACAGATATGTTAATTAAATTAGTGATCATCAACAACATATCTAAATATTGATAGTGTATCCATCTATAAGGAAACATCAGCGGTTAACAATAGATAACTCCCTATGTCCCTCTCTGAATCAACTTGAGGATTCTAGAATAGAAGTTGTGACACTCCAGGGCTATAATCGGAGGTGCTGTTGTAAGCATTGCGAGGTTCCAGCCCAACTATCATGTATTTGCCCAGCACTCAACAAAGGCAGATGCCACGAACAGGTGGAAGAATTGTATTGCCTTGTTCATGAAAGGTCATCGGTTAATGATTAGACAGCAAAAATGTGTTTTATATATTTGTTCTGTTTCTATGCAAAATCTTTTAAGTGCCACCCAGTCCACCATGAATATATTGTATCAATCACTGTTGTAGCTACACAGTCTCCTTGTTTATGCTAGGGTTTTTTAGATGGCTTCTCATAAGATTGTTTGGACTGTGCATTTCTGATGTTGTTTTTCAACAATGATACACACAAAACAAGATAAGCACCTCTGAGACATTTCAGCCTTCCATGGTTCTCTTTATTTCCCTATGTTTTATCTTTAGTCCAGCTCTATTAATAAAAAAATGGGCAGCATTCACTGCAGAGATCCAAATAAGCACATTGTTTCCTTGGTAATACTTTATGCAAACCCACTCAACTTTCTTTGTGCGTACACTAAAAGATCAAAGAGTTTCACTTTTCTCGATTCAATCAGATCAGCTTCTTCGCTGCGATGTTAAGCATCTTTTATGCATCCAAAGTGCTTTAAAGGGTTTGGAGAGGTTTCTTATAGGAGACAAAAGCATTTGTATAGTTCCCTTTTATTAGGAGGGCTTTTATTGGATATGGTAGCAGTTCTTTTTTTATTTTTTTTATTTTAATAAAGATTCATATAGAACAATGCAGAGTTTTATTGTATCATAAGGCCCACACACAGATCATGTTTTTCTATAACAGTATTGAGATTATTTTACAGATATATGGAATATGCCAATGACGGGCCCCAAATTATAAAATAGTAGTTTCCACAACATACTGTATTGTTATTTTGTTTTGTTTTTAAATTATTTAATAAAAGTGAGAATACATTTGCAGTTTGCTCCATAAAGTGGAGTTAGAGTTTTCTTTTGCCTCATTTTGATCCTTTGGAAATGTGGGAAACTTGTTTGAGTTAATCTTAAACAGAATCTGTTTAGACTTGGTGGATTTTATCGATGCATTTCTTTATTCTAATTTCTTTTCTAAATTATTCAATTTTAGAGATATAATTTGACACACCAAATTAACTTACCCAATGTCTCTCAGTTACATTTCCTTCTTCAATTACAGTGTTTCAGAGTTATCTGAATTCAGCTTTAATAAACCCTCTTTCATACAGTACCCAATTTTCAAAATACATATTACGGTATCATGTTGCCCAGTGCTTCTTGAGGTTTATCATGGTTACTTAACATGATTTAAACTCTGATGATGGTACAAGTTCTGTAAGTCAGTAGACAAGTTTAATAATAATTATTTCCCTAGAATCTCAACTGAAGAAAAAGTTTATTTTAAGACAAAGGCCCCTATTCATTAAGCTACGATCGTGCTGATCCAACACAACTGCATGGAAAGCCCATTTGAAGTAAATACAGGCATACCCCGGTTTAAGGACACTCACTTTAAGTACACTCGCGAGTAAGTACATCTCGCTCAATAGGCAAATGGCAGCTCACGCATGCGCCTGTCAGCACGTCCTGAACAGCATTACTGACACCCTACCTGTACTTGAGCTGTGCGCAAGCGGGGAGACTATAGAGCCCGTTACAAATGCGTTATTTATATCAGTTATGCACGTATATGATGATTGCAGTACAGTACATGCATCGATAAGTGGGGAAAAGACAGTGCTTCACTTTAAGTACATTTTCGCTTTACATACATGCTCCGGTCCCATTGCGTACGTTAATGCGTGGTATGCCTGTATGTCCACATCATAACTTACTTCCAGTTTCAGAGAACATTTCTTATTTTCCTGACTAGGTCAAGTAAGCCAGCCTCCCATCACTTTTCTCCCTGATTATCAATTAAAACTTTTTGCTAAAAATAATGGTTGAGCCAAATACTTTATGCATTGATTGGATGATTCAATTATTTGTTATACTTTATTTCCCTGCAACAGAAATTGTTGTTATTTCCACAAATACTGAAGACTTGTCTCTAAACTAATCATTTAAACCTTCTCTTCTGCATGGCAAGGCAACACTCAGTGGAGGAAAGCCCAGCTGACAGACATTCACGGTCTGACTTCTGGTCTTGTCCAACTTCAGCCAGATGGGACTCCTGGATTAACAGGGCCCGGGACTGTTGTCCGGGATCTCCCCTCTGCTGGTGGCCCTGGGAACTGGTGGTTCTTAGGAAAGATAATTTTGATGCGGCTTTCTTACCACTGGATCTAGCAGCCCCACAATTTATTAGGTTATTTGAATATAAGATTTTCTATTGCACTGATGGAGACTTTTGAGAATAAAGCTGGACATCTCTTGACAAACAGTGTGAGATTAAAAAAAACTGTGTGGTGCTCAGAAAACAAATGATAGATGTAGGTATATATTGAAACCTAATAATGCCAACATATAGTGCCCCTTGGGTATCTCTATAATAGTGTGACTAGGAATATAAGTCCCAGAGAAAATGCTTAACTGGAAAAAATCCCACAATGCACTGCAGTAGGTATTTAAACACATGCTAGTGTCCAAAAACGCGTGCCATGCGTTAAGGCGGCACTGAATCAAGTGTAAGCTATATAGCAATTATCATGCAGTTTTCTTTTGTAGAACAGTCAATGAACTCTGGGCTTGTAATGGAGGAAAGGTCCACCAACGTTCTTTATAGAGAACTACAAATTCACTTATTCCAGTTTGCGCTTACAGCATAAACTTTGTGGGAGAAGATAGCTTTACCTAAACACTTATATGCAAAATACCTCGCAGCCATACTGGGAACAAACCTTCTGCCTCGCCCTGCACCTTCTTACAATTCTTTTATTTCCACGGTTGTTTTCTTATCCAGACTCGCCTGTCAAAACTGGAAAAAAAGAAGTTAAATAAAACTATAGGTAAGCCTTTGCATGCTGTAGGTACGAACATATATAGGATTAGTGGGAGTTTTAATTGAAAGATCCTGTAAGATTCCATTCTGAGGGCCTTATTCTATAAAGTGGGAAAGAACTGATCTGGAGCTACTGTACTATGAAGTTAGGAAATTAAAATAGTGTAGATCCTCTTGAAGCTGTGGAGGGAAAAAAATACAATAGCTCCAGCATTAAATATTATAAATCCCTAAATCAAACTCTATATGCGATGGTTTCACTAAAGGAAATTATTTAACACTTCTTTGCTTTAGCCCGGAATATAATTTCCTTCATATCTATAATCAAATCTTCCTGTGGTGTTAAGTATACTTACAATAAATGTGTTAGTAGCTGTTTTGTGGTGCTCTAACCTATTATTTTTGTTTGTAGGTTTTGCAACTGTCATTGTATTAGATTTAGTTATGAATTTGTACAGCAAATAAAAATACCACTTCTGGTACATTTGTATAGCTCAGACAGGTCCACAACCCTGCCTTTCCTTATTATCTCTTGGCATACAATGCTTCCACGGCTGTCAGGTCAGGGATTCTGGGTAATATCATGCAAATGATCACTCGCTGTGTGTCAATTTTTGCTTCTTATCCATTTTAACATGGACTCCCTATAAGCTTATGCCTGCCGTATTGCATAGAGTTTTCAGCACAGCCTGGGTTAAAGAAGTACATAGCCAGTAACCCTACTCACAGACAGCTGTTTAGACCTTTTGGGTTTCATCAGTGTGAGGTTGGTTACTGGCTATGAAAGCTGGTAAATGGGTGTAATCTGACATAAAACAAGTTATGGTGAGTAAAAAAGTGACTTAAACCCTCCAGAATTGTAAAACACTGGCTCCATCCCAACAGGGACCCTTGTTAAATATCGCTTAAAAATCCACTGTTTGTCCCTTGTGACTACGTGAGGCCTGGTCCTTTACTAGACCCGTCCTCCCCCCCCTCCACCTCTCTTGTGTGTTGCTGGCCTCCACCCTATCTCCCCCCAACCATTTATTCCTTTATTCCGTATGTATCGGCAGGGCAGGGAGGTAGGGAGAAGGTGACCGATCATCTTACTGTTCCTCCATGTGTAGCCCTTACGGGGGCGGTGGCCAAATGTTGGGCCTTTGCTTTTACTTAACGGCTCAATACACCAGTTATCCTGTAACTTATTTAAAATAAGCTAACATGAATGAGGCCACAGAAGGAATACTCCAGAAGAGGGAGAGGGGGGTGGGGGAGGCATAAACCATAAAAAAAGAAGGCGTAGGGGGAATGACAATATTAAATACATTGTGGGTGGCCCACTTTTGCCTTTTTTTCCTCCCCTTTCCGTTCTACCTCCATGTTTTCTTTTTGATGTGTGGCTTGCCTAACCTAGTATGACCCATTCTGTTTACCAGTAACCCCGCCTCCCTTTTTGTTTGCCCATGTCTTTTAGCCATTATTATGTTGTGCGCTGAGCTAAGTATTTATAAGGATTCTGCTCGATCTGTGCCAGATTTTGCTGCCAGTTGGGGTTTTCCAGACTGCCTGCCCTTTCTGCTCAATTATGCCATTTTGGTTACCAGCAGCCTGCTATATAAGGCTGTACTTCCTGGGGAGATCGCCGACCAAGGTTCTAACATTTGTAGTTCCTGTTGTCTACGCTGTCACGCTTTACCCTTTTGTCTGTTTGAATTTCCCTGTTGCTGACCCCGGACCATGACCCCGACCTTGCTGCTTTCTGCCTGCCCTGACCCTTTGCCTGTTTACTGGACTTTGCACCACTGCCGCCAGCCCTGACCTCCTGCCTGCTTACCGTCTATGGATACTCTAACAGGACTCTGTACCTGGGCT
Source organism: Ascaphus truei (assembly GCF_040206685.1). Lineage (NCBI taxonomy): Eukaryota > Metazoa > Chordata > Amphibia > Anura > Ascaphidae > Ascaphus > Ascaphus truei. The sequence continues at coordinate 402,670,825 of NC_134485.1, read as the reverse complement.
CTGGTCGGTTATTCTGCATCCCTACCTCAGCCCTGCAGGTCCGCTACCTGATTGGAGATGAGCACCGTCACAGTATTCACCTTTTCATATGTTATACTATTTTTCTGTGTTCTTTTTGTTTATTTGAGCTCAGACCTTTCACCTGTGTGTGTTTAGGAACAGCAAAACCGCAGCAAATGGCGCACAGCCAGGGAGCCAGGTGGTAAAATTCAAACGTCCTTTATTTCAGTACATGACTGGATACAATAAAAACCCCCATGGGGACAAAAACGCACCTCCTACGCGTTTCGGACCTGTAGGTCCTTAATCAAGGAGTCTAATCTAAGGAGCAATACCTAGTCTTAAATACCCTCTAAGATAATTAACAAAATAATACACACCTGTTGAAATCAGGGTCGCTCCCCACTGCGCATGCGCGCGACGTCACACCAAGCGCCACCACTTTCAAGCCTACGGTGTGTGCATCAGACGTCATCATGAGCGCCCCTGCTCCAGGTTACTAAGGCTTGTGGGTAAGACACATTAATTGTATGACGCTACGCTGATATTCAGCTAGAAACACGATCACCGAGATCAACATGTGACCGGACAGCAAGTCCCGCCCCCGTGACGTAACCGGGAGCCCTGATTGGTCCAAGCGTGCCACAGACTAGCCAGTAAGGAGGCTGGCTGTTCTGGAAGCACGCCCCCCCCTCTCCGAGACTCCCTGGGAAGCCGCAAGCAGGCGATGAAATGCCCCTATGGTGAAAATAATGCAGATTAGCTGCATATAGCTGTATATATACACATATATAGAAAATTCTTCTTTTTCCAACACAGGCCAATAAGTCCCAAAGGTAAAATAAACCCCATCAGCCTTAGGTATATGGCAAGGATTGCTCCAAGTGTAACAAACCATATTAGAGATTAAAAACAGTGTCACTCAGTAAACCAACATTTTGGTAACCACATCTTATATACACAATTTTGTATGCAAAATGCCTAACACATCAATTTTAATTTATCCACAAACAGTTTAACTAAATGACACTCATCAATCAACTAAAAACAGTACCCCATGGGTTAATGAAAATGTAAATGGATGAATCAACAGTGTAACTCATTTGTAATAACATTATTCAATACACCAAATATCTATTTGCGTGCAGAATCGTATGACATTACATAATAGGGATCCTCTAACAATATAAGGTTCCAATCAATTAATCCGTATTCAATTCAAAGAGACAGTACATAAGGTTAACAAGCAGCAGGGTCATAATAGAATCAGAAACACTAATACATCTCTACTGATATTTGAGGAAGTGGCTGAGATTCCATTCAACGTTCAGACCGCAAGGGGTTCTTGTTTGTAGCATAAATATCCAAAATGCCTCCCTGCGGTCTAGAACATTGAGCAGATCGCCCCTTCTTTCAGTGGCAAACACTTTTTCAATGCCTTTAACAGTGAGGCCTTTGATGCCCCCTTTTTTACATTGAGAGACATGCTTCGAGACTGGGTGTGACCAGTCCCGTTTTTTGATCAATCTGATATGTTCCTGTATTCTGCATTTTAAAGATCTCGTAGTCCTCCCCACATATTTAATCCCGCACCCGCAGGTCAGCAGGTAAATGACATACTGAGTGTCACAATTAATAAATGATTTAATGGGGAATTTTTTGCTGTTGGGGGAGGCTGAGAAATTTCTGGCAGGTGACATAAATTGACATATTTTGCAGCCTCCACATCTGTATGACCCTTTAGTGATGAATCTCCTCTCTGTTTTTGATGAGGCTACATAGCTCGGAGACACATATGTCGCTATAGTTTTGGCCCTACGGTACACAAACCGGGGTCCATCCTTAACACAATCTTTTAAGCTCCCATCTAGGAGCAATATATTCCAATATTTTCTAATGATTTGTTGGACTTGTCGGCTGCACTTGTTGTATTGGGTGATTACATGGGGTACATCCTTGGGGATTCGGTTTCTAGTACGATCTCTATAATCTTTATTATTTGACTGTACTCTTTTGTCCTTAGTTCCATCTGTTTTTGGATCCACCTGCGGGGGGTACAATAAATCCTCCCTGTTGACAGATGCTACTTCCTGAAGGGCACTGGTTAGATGTTTACCATTGTATCCCCTCTGTTGGAATCGCTGGCTCAACTCCCCAGACTGACGGGCAAAGCCCTCATTAGTTGAGCAATTCCTCCTCAATCTGAGGAATTGGCCTTTGGGGATCCCTTTTATTACCGCAGGAGGGTGACAGCTGTCTGCTCTCAACAACATGTTTCTAGCATTTGGTTTTCTGAAAACTTCAGTTTGGATTTCTCTATTCATGTCAATGAATAACCAAAGGTCCAGATAGTCAATGTGATGTTCAATGAAATTGTGAGTGAAATTTAAAATAAACACTAAGGCTCTTAGAAGCTGTTCTTTTCCTACAGCATATGTGTCTATTTCCTGCATTATAATATTATTCACAAAGACTCCGGGTTTAATGGTGTTCTTAAACAGTGCATTATACAATAATGCATATTACAAAATGTTTATGATTTTTATTGGTTTGAGAAAATGCTACTAAAATGAGTGTTAATCTATTAATCCACAAATACATGTTTTCCTTATGTTAAGCTTTATGGAAATTTTGAGAGATTATTTAAATCACTGATTTCATCCCCGCTTTCTAAATAAAATAATACCGAGGCACTTTATAAAAGGCAAAACTGTACCATCAGACAGTGGAATTCAGCCCTAATGTAAGTAATAGTTTATACATACTGTATGCATTTTGTTCTTAAAGTCTCAGTTGTATTTATATGAAACAGTCTCTTCCATCTATTTGAATATTTGTTCATGATAGTATCACAAAAAAAAATCATGGAATCTGTTTACGTGAGAACTTGGATTGATCTTCTTCCCCAGTCCAGCAACTAGGTCATTAAATCATTACTAAAAATAAACAGCAGCATGGAACTAAGTTTCAAATACTATAGTGTGCATAGAAAAGGACTGATGTTTTGCTCCTACAGTATAAGGGACCATCATCGGTGTTACCAAATACTATAAACATACCACAATATATATGAAAAGTGACACATCCATCAAGTGATTAGCAAATCAGATAACCTATGGATTAGGTTAAAAAAATAATAATAAGTGTACAAATGAATGAATGCCAAACAATATGCCCCCCATGCTGATCTGTTCTTGGCTTCATTTCATACACAGAGGAGACATGAAAGCTCTTCCATTGGACCTCAGAGAACAGGCTTCCACTTTGAGGGACTTCCAGGAATCTATTTCTTTCACAGAGGACTCTTTACCATCATCTGCACCAAGTTATCTTAGTTTTTTTTAGAGAAACTCCCAGGGCAACCTAAATAAGAGTTGAGGTTCAAAAATCTCATACCTGTGGGCTCAGGAGGGGACGACTGCTGCAACATAAGATATCTGTTCAGAGGGAAACTGTCATAAATGAATCTAAAAGTTTACTTATTACAGACCAGTCTAGCTTCTTCATTGTAGGATTTTCCTTTATTCCAACTAACATTTTTGACCCCTTTTGATTTTCTGTTGAATGCATTGCTTATCCCTGTGACACTGACATTTTTAAATGTCTTACATGTTTAAACTTAAAATATGTTTTCATGATAAACGTGTGTCTGAGCTTAACACTGCAGATATTATCAATTATTCAAACTGAATAAGGATACTAACGATACTATTTATTGGCACAATTCTGTATCAATTTTTTCACATTAGTCAATAATGTAAACAACCTCAGAGAACACAAAGAATGCTTACTCTCCCACTACTCAGCTATTCAGATATTAACCCATGCATGTCAGGGAACATGTGAACATGAATAATACATGTAACTGAATAACCACTGTAGTAGTTGATCATTGCTCACTGAGATTATAAGTATAAAACAACTCTATAGTGCAATATTCATAGCTATTTTATCAACTACAATAACCATATTTATCAGTGAATTGTTACTTTCAAATACATTAAATGTTAATATGCAATTCCCATTTAAGCCAATCTATTGATTTAAGCCAGTGGCTTTCCAGTGATAACTCTCCCCTTCTCCCCTCATTTTTAGTTTGTATATAATTGTATTCATCTTATTAAAACGGATAAAAAGTTATATTTTAATGTCATAATCATTACTATTAGGTTACGTCATTACATTAAACCACTTTCATACCCGTAGACACTGCATAATTGGACACTCAGGGTGCACTTTATGAAAGGGTACCTTTCTCTATCTCTCTTTATCTTAATGCTTCTAGTATTAGTTGTAAACCAGAATAGTTAGAGTTGCCATTCTTTAATTAATTAGTGCTTCACGAGAGTAAAGCTTTTCTTATGATTTATGTTTCAAAATGTCAAATAAGATAGTGCCAGTAAGCCCTGCTAGAGACAACATCTGGTGTTTCATGTAATCTTTGGCATGTTTTTCATGTAAATGAAAACAGATTGCCATCTCTGAAACAGAGCTGGTTATCACATTGATAATTATACCAAAGACTATAATACACTTAGAACATGTACTGTATTGTGTCACAAACTGAAGCATTGCTTCAACGACAGGAGAATATTTGGAAATGTTACCTTTCACGTGGCTGCGTCTAGGTACAGTATCCAGCTTCTTTGCTTCATTATTTGCTCAAAGTGACTTGCACCTCGAGAGTTTTGGGGAGTGGCTGTAGCCTTCAACAGGTTCAGTTTCTCTCTTTCTTTGTGTAAAATAAAGCTGTCGGGTTTAGGTGGAGTTCATTTCTATTCTTAAGGTATCTGCACCAAATAGTGAAAAACAGATGGTGCACTCTAAACTATTTTGTGAAGAAATAAGTGATTGAAACAGGATACTGTATACTGTAGTGTTTAGAATATTTAGAGGAAAAATTCCTGAAAGTTGGGGGGAGTACCAAATGTAAGGAGCAACATTAACAAGCTTCATACATATATCGCTGGCACAAATTGACACAAATTAACATTTTGGTGATTTTTTTTTTATACATAACCTCCAATATCTTTATCCTATAATCAAAATGGTGGTAATGGTAGATTCTGCTCAAATCTAGAAAGCCGAGAGCATTTCAGTTGGTATTATATTAAATCCACTTTATGTCTCTGCCCTAATATTCCCATTCATTATTTACCCGATATTGACTTAACCCCACTGTCACCACTCTAAATAAAGGACTAATCTATTTAAAAGATTTTTATTTCCTCATCTATTGGTAGCGCATGGATAAACTGATGCTATTATGATTATGTAAATGTAACACCCCTTCTCCATGGCCAACAGAAGAGGGCCACACCAAAGGGATCCAATGTCTATTCAGGTGTTGCTCAGTGTCTTTGTTACCTTGGTCTCATGGAATTGGCATTTGTGCAGGGCTGGTGTGGTAGGCAATACGAGAAGGGTGCCAGGAACTTTTCTTTTAGCTTTATTTACAGGTACACATAGAAACTTGTTCCTAAGGGGTGCTCAGGCTGCATCCCCCCAAAGAGGCACAGCTTGAACTTTACTGTACTGCAAAGTGTCACTCCATTGTTTGAATGATGGCTGTTCCCACCTCCACTGGAATCCTTAGGTAAGGTGCCCTGTTGCATGAGGGATTACACCCTATCACCTCTGACAGAACCAAGGAGATTCTCACCCTTAATACTTCTAAGGTGATTCTCCTTAGGCCCTTGAGGAACCTCCTTTGGTTTATCTATCATCCCCTCTTATGGGTGGAACATACTCAGAGCCATATAAGGGGCCCTAACTTTAGGAGTGATATTAATACTAAAACAAGAAGTTACAGACTGCCAGGATTTAAATTACAGCCGCGGCCCCTTTTATTCTCCAACATCTCCGACTTTTTTCGGGGATTTTTTCCGAATGCCCCTCACTTCACCACGTTCATGCCGCATTCATACCGCATTCATGTTAAATTCATGCCGGCGTCACCCACGGTTGATGTGTTTATTGATATGTTTATTGATAATGGTTCGGATTTAATTGGTTGCAATTCTTTGCGTATCCGCCAGGTGGCAGATATTCATGAATTGTAATGTGCATGCGCTTCAGTAATGTGTCGACTTGCAGATGTTTAAAAAAAATACCACAGTGGTCCATTGTAAATTGGCCTTGGTACTGAAGAAATTACAATAATGTATCAATTTAGGTTTTTCATATTAAAAAATACATGCACAGTGTCTGGTGTTTTATTGTCCTGAGAGTCCCGCCATGAGTGCACCACTGCAGTCCGTGTTCCAAAAACCCGACAGAACGTACGCTTATTTAATATGGGCCGCGATTAATGCAACAGATGATAAGATGGCAACAGTTGGTCAAATTTATCAGTATTTTATCGAAAACTATCACTTTTACAAATTTTCACCAGATGCTCATGTGTGGAATCGTGCAATAAGGAAAAAGTTATTTATCGATCTGTGTTTTTTTCGTATTGATCCCGGTGTTATTGGAGGGTATTGGTGTGTAGCACCAGATTTTCCCGTATCTTTGATCATGGAGACTTCAAAAGGCGAAAGGTCATGTTAAAACCAACTAAGAAACGTCAGTCGCTGGCAAGCAATGCGCCAGCGACAACGTCAGCATCCAATAACGGTCCGATCGTCAGTGAAAACCTGGTGACCGGCAACCCTTGCTGTCTGTCCCCACCCGGATACCTGAGCCGGATTTCGCGTACAGATTCCAGAAAGCTTGCATGTACCAAAGCGATTTCCAGCCTCATCCGCTGGCACCTGTCAACTACGTGTATAATCAAGAATACAGGACTGACAGTGGCTCGGCACCAGCTGATTGGCAAAGTCTATGGTGAGTAAGGTTGCAATATTTTATTCTGTTTTTGAAATATCAATATCAATGCACAGTCAAGCGATTCTCCTGTAAGCAGTATCATTGGCTGAGCAGCTTCTACAGTAGATACTGCACAATTGGTGGAAAGCTAGGTGCATGCGCATTGGAACTTTCTTGAAACGCATATGCGTGTCATCACATCTACAGTAGGTGCATGCGCATGTGAACAGGCGACGCCCCCCGAGAAAATTATTGGTGGGACTGACTGTGGGAACTTCTTTAGGGGACTGACTGACCATTACAATAAAACTTATACTTTTGTTTTTCCTCAGAAAAGAAAAATTTGTTATCTCATGCGGAAAACGGCAAATTGAGGGCTTTCGATGGTTAATATCGCTTTGTGTAACAATGCCTGCACATTGCTAAATCGGATTTAAAAAACCACGTACCGGAGTCTACAGTTTAGTGGCCGTTGTTATTGATTAGGATAGAATACTGTAACTGAGAGCTTAATAGAAAACCTGAAACAGTATGCTGTTGTTTTCAGATCGTATACAATACTTTTTTATATATATACTGTATAATAAACCCGAAAAATAAAAAGTATGCATTTATTCTACATGTATTCCAGTACATATGTGTATTCTATACCCGTACAGCATGTACTGTTTTAATACTCTTGTGATGTACAGTACTGAGCATGCCTACAGTATACAGTACAGTACTTTACAGTATGCCTGGACAGTACTGCATGTTCTAGAAACACTGTATTTTGTTACAGTATAAAAGAAGACAATGGAACAATTTAAAAGAAATTAACATTTTCTTTTATTGGTGGAGTAAGTACAAAAACATTTATTTACAAATACAATTTAAAAACCTTTAAAGTGTACAGCAATTCAAAACATTAACATGTGTATGGTTTACTGCTAGTGAAAACATTTATGTACAGAAAGTCAAAACATTTACAGTAGGATGGTGTACAGAACAGTCAGTCAGGCCTGCACAACTCCAGTCCTCGAGGGCTGCAAACAGGCCCGGTTTTCAGGATAACCTTGAAAACCGGGCCTGTTTGCGGCCCATGAGGACTGGAATTGTGCAGGTTGTGTGTAAGTTAAAACATTTTTTATTAATACAAGTTAAAACACGCAACATCTCCTTTATTAAAGTACAGAAAGTCAAAACATTTACAGCAGAACAGTATGGTGTTAGTAAAAAAAATTCTTTATTAATAAAATTTAAACACGCAACATCTCCTTTTTTAAAGTACAGAAAGTCAAAATATTTACAGTAGGATGGTGTACAGTACAGTAAGTCAGGCCTGCACAACTCCAGTTTTCGAGGGCCGAAAACAGGCCCAGTTGTATCCTGAAAACCGGGCCTGTTTGCGGCCCTCGAGGCCTGGAGTTGTGCAGGTCTTGTGTAAGTAAAAACATTTCTTTATTAATACAAGTTAAAACAAGCAACAAGTCAAAAAATAAACAACAGTTGAACAGTCACGCAAATTCGATCCCTATCAGATTGTCCTTCCAGGGCCGATGCCTTGTATGACGCAAAATGCCATTAATGGAGTCTCGAACGATTTTCATTAAAGGATCTGAAATTGATAAATAGCGCCGCAATTCCTCCACAATAGTCCTTCTTAAATTTTCAGGAAGCGCCCCTTTTTCGCGATTTCCTTCGTAGTTTACATTTTTGGTCCACCCGCAGTACACCAAGTAGGACACATGGTGCTTAAAAATTAACATGCCATACTTCTGGGATAAACCAGCACTCATCACCCCATACTTCTCCCTGAGTGCTGGTGGCAGCTTGCGCAGGATGATGTTGGGCAACGTTTCGATGCAAGCATATGTAGGTTGGATTCTGGGAGCGGGTATGCTTCTGGGAGCGGGTGTGCTTGTGGCAGCGAGCGAGGGTAGGTTGTCTGGGAGGAAGCTTTCCTCCTGTCTTGGTCGCCGTGTTGTCTCCTGGCGTGCTCTTGAAGGGGTTGTCATGTTATTCTTCTCGTCAACGGCATACATGTACACAAATTCTTCTGGTGGAGGGGGTACGCTTGGTGTTGGAAGGTGGTCAAAGGTCCCATTCATCACATCCATGCCACCCTCCTGCTCCGGTATCGGGGATACAGGGGCATGCACATCGAGCAAATTATGTATCCCCGCTATGTCAGTCTCTATCTTCTCCATCCGTTGATCCATCTTCTCCATCCGTTGATCCATCTTCTCCATCCGTTCATCCATATTTAGCATGGTCTCTAAAAGAAGATCTATCTTTACCAGCATAGTAGAGTTCCCTGGGATATCGACACTTAACCCATTCAGCATGCGGTCTAACGAGCTGGTTCTTGTGCATGGGGTGTGGACATCTGGGTGGATGGGTGTAACGGAGGATGAGATGGGGGTTCCCTGGAGAGAAGCGACAGCGTCGTCGAAGAAGGATGGAGGAGGTGACCTGTGGATTTCCGGGAGAGAAGCGGCAGTGTCATCGAAGAGGGATGGAGAAAGTGACCTGTGGATTTCCAGGCGAGAAGCGGCAGAGTCGTCTAAGCGTAATGGAGAAAGTGACCCGTGGATTTCCGGGAGACCAGCGGCAGCGTCGTCGAAGAGTAGTTGAGAAGATGGGCTGTGGGTTTCCGGAAGAGCAGCGGCAGCGTCGTGGACGAGTAGTGGAGAAGATGGGCTGTAGATTTCCAGGAGAGCAGCGGCAGAGATGTCGAAGCGTAATCGAGGAAGTGGCCTGCGGTTTCGATGGGTTGGCTGCCATTTGTTTTGCTGTGAGTGTACATCACCGAATTTCTTCTTGACATAATAAGGCTTACGTGTATTAAAACCCTTAGCCTTTGGGGTCCGCAGAAGGTTTTCTTTATTAGCCTTAGCCTGTCGCTTTGGCCTTGGCTTTGAAACGCTGTCGCCTTTCGCTTTTTCTGTGTGATAGGCACGGCAGAGGCGAGTGGCTTCCTGCGTCTGTAGAATCAGGGTTGATCCATGGAAGCAGATGGCACAATGCAGTATCTGGACAAGGGCAAGTTCAGATACAGATCATCGAGTGGTGGGCTATGCAAAGTGTGTAACCTTTTATGCATGGTGACGAGGTACAGGTTTAAAAGTGGGAGTACTCTAATGTGTGTCATTAAAGTATAAATACACCATCCATTTTGTGGATTCACTGCACATTGAATACACATCGACTAAACATCGAATATACATTCTTGTGCTTGTATTTCTTTCTACTCGCAGCTACAGTATGCCTGTTAAAAAGATTTCAAAGGATCTCAGCATGAGAATGAAGGAGATGTACACGAGCGGACAACGAATTGCAGATATCCAACGCTGGTTAGCTGCTTCTGGCCTCGTTGTGCCATCAACCACCGTGTGCTATCATGCACACGGAAAAAACAAACAACGCACGAGGACACCAACGGTAACTAACGCGTAAGTATATTTATATAACTATATAATACAGTACATCTATTATTGTTTATATTGCTGCATATTAATATAACTATATAGTATAGATCTATCTAATTTTACAGTTATTTAGGTATATTTATATAACTACAGTATATAATACAGTATATCTATTATTGTTTATATTGCTGCATATTAATATAACTATATAGTATAGATCTATCTAATTTTATAGTTATTTCGGTATATTTATATAACTACAGTATATAATACAATATATCTATTATTGTTTATATTGCTGCATATTAATAGAACTATATAGTATAGATCTATCTAATTTTATAGTTATTTCGGTATATTTATATAACTACAGTATATAATACAGTATATCTATTATTGTTTATATTGCTACATATTAATATAACTATATAGTATAGATCTATCTAACATTATGGTTATTTCTGTTTATTTATATTACTATATAATATAGTATATCTATCTATTATTGTTTATATTGCTGCATCTATAATTGTTTACTGTAAATGATGTGCTGTACTTGTGGCCTACTGCACTGTAACTTACCAGATTGTTGTTTTTCTGTACACTACACTGTAGGGAGACAACTCTTCTGGTCGACAAAATAAGTGAAGAGAATGATGAGAAGAGTGCATTAAGGGTCAAATACACTCTGCTGCAAAATCACAATCTCACTGTATCCGAGACCAGCATAAAGAAGATGAGACGCAGAATTGGATGGAAATATGGACGTGTGAGGTTAGTACTGGACAGTACAGGAGGTAAAAGTGTTGTTTAAGAAACTGGACTGTACCTATAAAATTATTCCATGTCATTACAGAGCGTACCCTATGATAAGGGACGTTAACAAGATCAAGAGAGTGGTCCAGGCCCAGGCATGGATCGACAGTGGAGAAACTTTCCAGGATTGCATCTTCACTGACGAGTCTACTGTATCGCTGGAGAGATTTGCCACCTTTGCATTCCACAAAAACGGTCGCATATCAATGAAGCCGCGTCAAAAATACCCAGTGAAGATGCATGTGTGGGGGGCCATCTCTAGGCGTGGACCAGGATGCATTGTCATCTTTGAAGGTAAAACAAGTCACACACTTTTGCCTTATGCACTGTACTGTACTAGTGTGCAGTTTTTTGAGCACTTTTCTTGTTATAGGAATCATGAATAAAGCTTTTTTCCAAGAGCAAATTGTGCCTGAGATTGTGGAATACATCACACGTGAGTTCCCAGGTTGTCACCGTTTATACCTGAACAACGATCCGAAGCACACCGCGTCAACAGAGCATATTCTTGAGCGCGGTATCAACTGGGTGAAGACACCATCGGAGTAAGTGCGATAACCGTGTCTCATTTTTCCCCACTGTTTATACTGTGTACTGTATCTCTTTAACTAATTGTCCTTTTTTTCCCCCTCCAATGACAGATCGCCAGACTTCAATCCTATCGAAATGGTCTGGCATCAGCTGAAGGACCATATCCGAAAAGTCGTGAAACCCTCCAAAAATGATGAGTTGGCGCAATTCATAATGAGTTTTTGGAACGATGTACTCACCGTGGAACGATGCAATAAATATATTGACCATATTTTGACTGTGTTGCCCATTGTGATCGCGAGTAATGGGCAAGCATCAGGAAGGTAGTATAGTATAGTACTGTACTGTAGTATGGTACTGTAAGTACAGTATGATACAGGTAAGTATGGCACATATTTTTTCTTCCCTGAGAGAGCAGCACTAGCCACCTGGTTATAAAGTATTTAACAGTAGTTACTGTATACAGTAGTTCCAGTATAGACTAGCTTGACAGTACTATCTGCATACTGTAGCCCAATATGGAGTAGCTATACAGTACACAATGCCATAATACAGTATGCACATAACTGCACTAATTTTTTCTTTTCTTGTCTTTTCAGAAAAAAAGGATGGACAGGGGGGTATCATGTGTAAAGTTTGTGAACTGTGTGTAAAGTTAAGTGTATCTAAACTGCAGTCATGATTTAGACAAAACCTCCCCTCTCTCAATTAATTACACAGAATGTGGAAGAAGTTAAAGACGGAAAATTTGTATTACTGTTTTTATTATTATCAATGTGCATTATTCATGATTATCCAGCGGCCCTCAATTTTCAGCCCCTCCTCTCTCAATGATTATTTGTATTTTTCTTTCCTGATAAAATAAAGTACATATTTAATTACATTAAGATTTTATTTCTTTGAACTTTAAATTCACTGTTAATGTGTGTGGGGGGGATTCTTCAAGAAGAAATACAGTTTTAATAGTTGGCTACCTTTTTAATAATTGGTTACATAATCAGATTAACATAAGGGAAAGCCAACAATAGGAAAATTAACGAATGGTGTGAGAGAGGTTGAAAAGCACAATGACAAGCTTTAGAAACGGAATGGTTCTGGAGAGGTGTCGATAAGAGGTTGTAATCCTTGAGCGTGCCATGTGTGTGTTAGCGGGGGGGAGGGGGCTAAAGCTGCATGAAGGATTAGCTGTATTGTAGTTCAAAGACATGACATATTTTCAACAGGCAGGTCATCATAATAATTTGATCCCCACACCCCCAAATACATAAAAAACACACAAATCAACCATGTGCAGTCAAATGCACAGTGTTACAGTCAAAAGCTACAGCACAGATTGAATATCGTAATATCTAGATGATTTAGGCAGGCTTGTGGAGAAAATAAAAATAAAAAATGACGAGAAAAAAAAGTATATTTTTTTTTTGGTCACTCACTCTTGAAATTCGCAAGCAAGCAGTGGTGAAGTTATAGACGCATTCGCAGTAATAATCAGCTAGCAAGCAGGAATGTGATTGAAACCAGAAAGACACACATTCAAAGGATTGTTGTGGGAGAGCTGTACTGTACTGTATATAAGATAAGAAGTTGAAATACTGCAGTGCAGTAAATTAGCCTGTGTGTGTGCGGGGGCGAGCGAGGGGAGAGCGCTGTATATGTCGAAATGTGATACTGTTACAGTACACGCCTATGCGTTTCAACAATGTTCAAATGAGACATACAGCACTGCACATGCATGTATAAATATGCAAATTTACAATTACTGCACGCGCACACGCAGACTGTGTACTGACATAGGTTGAACTGCTAAAGTATTAGACTTTGAAGACAACAGCTCGCGAACACCCTCCTGAGTTATTAGACGGTATTGCAGTATTGCAGACAGCGCTAATAAAATGCTAATATTACGAGCGCTAAAATACCGGAACATATTCCGAAAAAAAAAAATACTGCATCTGCCCGCGGTTATCAGAGTTGCGCCGATACGGCCACATTAGGATAAAGGTGGCCACAGCTGTATATACAACGAGGTTTCCCATCTAAACCTAGAATGTTCCATCCCCACATATATAGCCTATAGTGACTTCACTAATCACTATGACTTCAAGGGGAGGGGTATGGCATTCTAGTTAGTAGCATTACTTAATGACATCACTAGGCACCTTCTAGAAATTGGGTGTGACTAGGTTCTGCCTAGTTATCCTACCCACGTGATGGGTACTACTAAAATAGAGGGTACGTTTATGGTAATGGAGGCAAGTGCTATGCTAGAATTAAAGAGAAGGTCTGCAGCAGCAGTCGATGTCCTGTACTCAGACAAAGGACATTATGACAGGCTATTAAGGTAGGCTGCTACCATACTTGTTAAAATGAACAGCATGGGGCAAGGTAATTTATTATCTGCCATAACTTTAAAAACCATTTATTACAGATAATAAAAAAAAAAAAAATTCACAGCTTTGTGCACAGGGGGATTGTATCTATTATTTGGGGCTGGGTGGGGGGTTGTATTTATTTGGGGGGGGTGTATGTATTTGGAGGGTGTTTTTTGTGTCTATTTGGGGTGTGGGGGAGTTGTATATATTTTGTGAGGAGGATTGTATGTGTAGGGGGAGGGAGGAAATGAGTACGGGGAGGAGGATTGAATGAGAGTGGGTAATTAGTGGTATGGGGAGAGTGAGAAGAGAGGGGGTTCGAGAGTCAGTGAGGGAGTAAGAGTGAGACAGAGGGGAATAAATACATGGGAGGCAGGGGGAGCGTGTGAGGAGGGGGGATTGAGTGAGAGTGGGGTAATGGAAGGAGAGGGAGTGAGTGAGGAAGAGAGGGAGTGAAACGGAAGGGAGAAAAATTCATGAGAAGAGGAGGGAAAACAGAGGGGGCTCGTGAGGTGTGAAATGGGGGGGGCTCGCAAGACTGCCAACATGAGGGGGAAACCTGGTCGCAACTCTAGCCCCTCCCCCCCTGCTCCCAACGTGGGATAGAGGTGGAAGTACCAGCTCCTCCTGCGGCCTGCTGCCCCCTGCGGCCAGCTTCCCGCGCTCCCCCCGTGGCCAGATTCCTGCGCTCCCCCGAGCCCACCTCCCGTGGCCCCTCGAGCCCACCTCCCATGCTCCCTCCCGAGCCCACCTCCCGTGCCCCCTCCCGAGCCCACCTCCCACGCCCCCAAGCCCAACTCCCCTCCAAGGCAGCTGCCGCGCGGATATCGGGGGCAGGAGGGGAAAGAATCCGGTGGCAAGCTGCACCCACCTGGTCAAGGTAAGTCACAAGTGGGTTGTACCCACTGTCACTGTCACCCACCCAGTCACTGTCATCCACCCAGTCACTGTCACCCAGTCACTGTCACCCAGTCACTGTCAACCAGTCACTGTCACCCAGTCAGTCTCCCACCCACCCAGTCACTGTCACCAACCCACCCAGTCAGTATCTCCCACTCACCCAGTCACTGTCACCCACCCACCCAGTCAGAATCTCCCACTCACCCAGTCACTGTCATCCACCCACCCACCCAGTCACTGTCATTCACCCACCCAGTCACTGTCATTCACCCACACACCCAGTCACTGTCTCCCAGTCACCAAGTCACTGTCTCCCATTCACCCACCCACTGTCATTCACCCACCCACCGTCATGCACCCACCCACCATCATTAACCCACCCTCCCACTGTCATTCACCCACCCACTGTCATTTACCCAACCACCGTCATTCACGCACCCACCGTCATTCACCCATCCACCGTCATTCACCCACCCACAGTCACATTTACCCACCAACCGTCATTCATCCACCCACCCACCCACTGTCATTCACCCACCCACTGTCATTCACCCACCCACTGTCATTCACCCACCCACTGTCATTCACCCACCCACCCACTGTCATTCACCCACCCACCCACTGTCATTCATCCAACCAGCCCACTGTCATTCACCCACCCACTGTCATTCACCCTCCCACTGTCATTCACCCTCCCACCCACTGTCATTCACCCACCCACCATCATTCAACCGTCATTCACCCACCCACCGTCATTCACCAACCCACCATCATTCACCCACCCACCCACCCACCATCATTCACCCACCCACCCACCGTCATTCACCTACCGTCATTCACCCACCGTCAATCACCCATCATTCACCCACCCACCGTCATTCACCCAACTGTCATTCTACTGTCATTCACCCACCCAGTCATCCACCCATCCACTCAGCCACCAAGGCAGGCAGGAAACCCAGTTGTAACTCTAGTCCTGGGCAACGGGAAGTCTGTCTGCGGCCCTGCAATTAGCTTAACATTTTTATTCTGACGGGAAATTTTATGTACAGATTTTGTAATGCACTCTGGAAATTATAAAGTACTATAAAAAAAAATAGACATCCGAAACAGCTGTAATTTGTGCCCCTGTAAAAATAAATTACTTAATTAAAAGTAATATAAAATATTTTAAATATTTTTGTAAAATCTCTAAAAAAAAAAATACATTACAATTTAAAACTATTGCAATGTGAGAATCAGTTCCACATTATAAACTCTTTCAGATAGAATTAGAGATGTGCAAACTTGTAATCTAAGATAGTGAACCAGGGGAAATTTACCCAGTCTCAATCATGAAAAATGTAGCAAAATCAGACGCTTTTGCTTCAGATACACTATTTTTAATCCAGACCTTGAAATATTGTTTTTGGAAGAGAGGAGGAAGGAGAGAGTGCAAAACATATGAAAATTAAATTAACTTATTTTCTAGCTGTCTCAGATGTGTTCACAAGTATCTCTCCTCGTGGATTATAAATGACTTTATTTGGAGGTACATGTGGTAGGGATGAGGAGCTTGTTCAGATAAGCGGGTAGCTTGACCAGAAAGTATTTGAAGGCAAGACAGGAAAGATGAACTTTGTGCCTAGACTTAAGTGATGACCAATCTAGTTCTTTTGAGCATTTCAAAGTGATGTGTGTTGTAATTGCATTGGAGGATAAAGCGGCATATTGAGTTGTAGAGGGTATCAAGTTTTCCAAGGTGGTTTTGGGGTGCCGTGCCATATACTATGTCCCCATAGTCTATAATTGGCATCAGCATCTGCTATGCAATGCGATTTCTGACTAGCAGACTTAGGGTCTGGGTTTCGTCCCAAACACTCCACCGTAACTACCCTGCTAAAAGTTTGCAATGAAATCCAGTGTGGAATGGAACGGGGACAACTCACTGGTGCAGTATTCCTAGATTTTGCAAAGGCTTTTGACACAGTTGAGCATGTTATCCTGCTTAACAAACTCCAGAGCTCTGGAATAGGGAAACATGCTTTAAACTGGTTTCAGTCCTACCTATCAGGAAGATCCCAACATGTGTCCATCTCAGGCTCTAACTCCAACCCCCTGGATATCACCTGTGGTGTCCCGCAAGGCTCTGTTCTGGGGCCCCTACTCTTCTCAGTGTTCATTTATGATCTTCCCACAGCTTGTAAGGAAGCCTCAATACACATGTATGCAGATGGCACAATCTTATATGCACACAGCCATAGCCTCTCTGACCTTGAACACGTACTTCAGTCTGACTTTTTGAGACTCGAAAACTGGATTTCCCAAAACAAACTGTTTTTGAACACTGACAAGACTGTAACAATGGTATTTGGGACCAAGACTAAATTTGTAAAGCTTCCAGTGACTGAGCTCCTGATTAGAACCAACGCTAAAACCACCCTAACACCTGTCACTAGTTTTAAATACCTGGGCTTATGGTTTGACTCCCACTTAACATTCGGGATGCACATTGATACCCTGACAACCAAGACCTATGCCAAACTAGGGGTACTTTACAGGAACAAATCCTCCCTAAGTCTCCTGGTCAGAAAGCGTATTGCACAGCAGATGCTAATGCCAATTATTGACTATGGAGACATAGTATATGGCTCGGCTCCTCAAACCCACCTTAGCAAACATGACACCCTCTACAATTCAATTTGTCGTTTTGTTCTCCAATGCAACTACAACACACATCACTGCGAAATGCTCAAAGAACTAGATTGGTCATCACTAGAGTCTAGGCGCAAAGTTCACCTTTCCTGTCTCACCCTCAAATACTTTCTGGGCAAGCTACCCAGCTACCTGAACAAGCTCCTCACCCCTACCACATGCAGTACCTATCACCTGAGATCAGACTCCAAAAGACTATTCATGGTCCCAAGACTCAACAAAGTATCCGGACGTTCCTCCTTCTCCTTCCTTGCACCCCAAAACTGGAACAACCTACCAGAGACTCTCATATCCACCACCAGCTTAAGTTCTTTCAAATCTAAGGCTGTCTCACACTTTAATCTGGTCTGTAACTGTTTCATACGCTCATAATATATATTTTCTTTAACTGTGCATGCAATGTCTTGTATATAATGTATACCTTGTTCATTTATGTAACTGTATTTGTAACCATGTATTATTTTGTTTTACTCTGTGCCCAGGACATACTTGAAAACGAGAGGTAACTCTCAATGTATTACTTCCTGGTAAAATATTTTATAAATAAAATAAAATAGTGAGGATTTGTTCTTATATAGTACTCCAAGTTTGGCATAGGTTTTGGATGTCAGGGTATCAATGTCCAACCCAAATGTTAAATGGGAGTCAAACCATATGCCCAAATATTTGAAACTAGTAACAGGGGCTAGGATAGTACTTGAGTTGGTTCTGATCTGTAGCTCCTTCACTGGAAGCTTTAGAAATATTGCCTTGGTCCCAAATATCATTGTTACAGTCTTGTTAGTGTTTAAAATCAGTTTGTTTAGGGAAATCCAGAAATAGATACATGTTGGGATCTATCTGATGGGTAGGAATGAAACCAGTTTAAAGCATGCTTCCCTATTCCAGAGCACTGGAAGCATGCTTCCCTATTCCAGAGCTACAGAGGTACTCCCAGAATGAGGTTCATGTATGTAGTTTGGGTTGCGTTTTGCTAATGTTAGTAGCACACCCCGCAAAGTATTCATTGAATGCATTTGAAATGTCAGTGGGATTTGCCAGGGTAATATCCTCCTTAATGATATTACATGGTTGTTGATGGCTAGAAGGCTGGAATATATTGTTGATAACCTTCCAAGAAGTTAGCTGGATTTGATGCATTCTGAAGATGATTGTCAGAGTAATATTATGTTTTTGCATGTCTTGTTTACCTTGTGCACATACTCCGCAGTCACCTGTAGTTATTAAGGTAGTGCTAGTTACTTTGTAGCTTTTCCACAAGGCATCCCTAAGATGGCAGAGCTCTATAAGATCGATTGTAAACCACGTAACCCCCGTACTCTTATTCTGCGTAGTGGAGCATGTGTATCACAGAGTTTTAAAAACTCAGATTGGAAATAGTCGAGTGCAGAATCGGGGTCAGGAATTAAGTCGATTCTGTACCAATGGCAGCTGGTAAGATCAGCCCAAACTGTTGTGGGTAAAAGTTTCTAAATGTTTTAGTGAGGAGCGCTTTATGGCTTTATTGGGATGATCTGATTTTTGTTACACAGTACACTATTACATGGTCACTGAAAATGTCAGGAAGGATGCCAGAGGATTGGATTCTGCTGGAGCTAGAGGAGAGAATCCAGTCTTTCAAGGAATGGTTGTGAGATTTCAGGTTTGTCTGTGTGGGTTGGGAAATGAGTTGCGTTAGGTTAAGTGACTTGAGTTGTATCTGGATTGTGTTGTTTTCAGGGTCGAGGCAATTGTAGTTGAAATCCCCAAGATCTAGCAGCTCACTCTTCTCGTTCTGAGAGCTAATTGAGCCAATAAACTGGGTGATCTCAGTCAGGGATTGTAGTGGGGCTTTAGGGAGCCGGTAGATGCAGTAATAAGAACGTGCTTAGAAAAGTGGAGGCAGATTTTGCCAAGTATGATTTCAAAAGAGGGTGGGCTTGGGGGACAATTTAGGAACATAAATTGTAAGGTATAAGAAATTAAGAAAAAATAAGGGGAGCGCTGGTACAATAATAAACAAACAAATAGCCAATGGTGGATTGGCTAATGGAATAACCAAACCACCATACAGTACACTCTAAAAAATGCAATGGGCTAAGATAGCCAGAGTCAATGCACTTACTTGGTGATGTCAATGAGGGGTATGATGGTGATGGATATGAAATGTAAAAAATACTTACACGGCCATGTGTAAGCAAACAGTGCTTATATGGTATCTTTACTTTGTCCCTCTATCATTGGGAGCCTCCGTTTAGTCTCCTGCTGGATGCGTCTCTGATTGAAGACTGTCAGTTCACCCCATCGTGGGAGAATCTCCCGAAGTTAATAAATGTTCATGGAGAATGTATTAAGATAAAACCACAGATATTTATTTAACAGCGCAAGTACAAACTCACATGTAAAAAGTACTCGGCAGCTACGGCTGTGTTCGTTATCACTGCAGTACAAGCAGGTCCTCACTACCGCATCCGGTATACAGTTTTGTAACACTGCTAGAATGCAGCCAAGACAGACAGCTATGTGGCCGCCGGGGAACAAAAAGTCACGCGATGAGAGCAATTCGTTTCGCTGAAAATTCAGCTTCCTCAGGCTTGATGAGTCTGCGTGGTGTCCATCTGCAGGTTTAAATACAATTCTGATGGTGTCAGGTGGACTTCAAAGCTGTAGCCAATGAGATAATGTTCCTTTTGGCTATTTGCCTCCCCTCATTGTGGGGAATGTCCTTATTTGCTTCATGATGAACACATCAAATCATTGCCTCCAATTTGCAACCTCAATCGAATACTTAAATAAACCTTTTAAAAAAACTGACTACTAATACAGATTTAAAAAAAAGCAAGGTTGAAACTAGCATAACAGTGTGAAACATCCTTAAATGCCATTGCATTTGACTGCAGCTCTTACTGTAGATCATAAGAGTAATGATAATGAACTAGTCAACTGTATTCTCCTTTTGCTGAACTTGCAAAATAGATCCTCAATCAATGACAACGGGGGAATAACATACAGATAAATCTAAAAGGAGCAAGTCTCCTCTCCTCAAGTCTCCTCACTGCTCATAAAATACTAAAATATTAGTGATAAAATAGCAACTTGTACTTTCTTAAAAATAGAAATAGCATACAATGGATATCATCCTATAGTGTCCAGGTATGTATCGATATCTCTAAACCCATATTAAAATGGTATCCTTGAACCTATTACAGTAACTATGTCTATTGTATTCTCCTGAAAGTGAACTTGTAGAATGCATACACATTTAGTTCCAGAGAAGCATCCAGCTAGAGACTACACGGAGGCTCCCACTGATAGAGGAACAAAGTAAAGATACCATATAAGCACTGTTTGCTTACACATGGCCGCAGGGCCGCCAACAGCGGGGGAGAAAGGGTACTGGCGTCCTGGGCCCCGTAGGTCAGGGGGGCCCGGCGGCCGGGCGCCAGTTAATTAGATACATTTTTTTTTTTAAAGTAAAAAAAAAATGGCGGCGATTCCCCCGCAGACCCGGCGCGCATGCGTAGGTCCCGCTCCCCCCCGCTCCCAACGTAAGATGGATGGGAAGTACCAGCTCCTCCTGCGGTGGCCACTCTCCCCCCCCGCTCCCAACGTAGGACGGAGGAGGAAGTACCAGCTCCTCCTGCGGCCTGATTCCCCCCGCGGCCAGATTCCAATGCTCCCCCTGAGCCCACATCCCGTGGCCCCCCCCGAGCCCACCTCCCGTGCCCCCCCCCTGAACCCACCTCCCATGCCCCCCCCCCCGAGCCCACCTCCCGCGCCCCCAAACCCAACTCCCCTCCCGGGCAGCTGCAGCGGGGATATCAGGGGCAGGAGGGGAAAGAATCCGGCGGCAAGCTGCACCCACCCAGTCAAGGTAAGTCACTGTCACCCACTGTCACTGTCACCCACCCAGTCACTGTCACCCACCCAGTCACTGTCTCACTGTCACCCAGTCAGTCTCCCACCCAATCACTGTCACCCACCTAGTCACTGTTACCCAGTCACTGTCACCCAGTCACTGTCACCCACCCAGTCACTGTCAAGTCACTGTCACCCAGTCACTGTCTCCCACCCACCCAGTCACTGTCTCCCACCCACCCAGTCAGTGTCCCCCACTCACCCAGTCAGTGTCTCCCACCCACCCAGTCACTGTCATCCACCCACCCAGTCACTGTCATCCACCCACCCACCCACCCACCCACTGTCATTCACCCACCCACCATCATTCAACCGTCATTCACCCACCCACCCACCCACCCACCGTCATTCACCCACCCACCCACCCACCCACCGTCATTCACCCACTCACCGTCATTCACCCACCGTCAATCACCCATCATTCACCCACCAACCGTCATTCACCCAACTGTCATTCTACTGTCATTCACCCACCCAGTCATCCACCCACCCACTCAGCAACCCAGGCAGGCAGTCACATGTCTTTTGTTGAAAATATAAAAATAAATAGGTTGCTTTGTAATGTTTTTTTCTGTATCACAATAAGAAAACAGTTAAGTAAAAGTTGCGCGCTAAAAGATATTTTTCCGTGGTAGGTGCGCTATGGGTTTGGGGGGGGATGCTATGGGTTCGGGGGGGGGGGATGCTATGGGTTCGGGGGGTGGGGGGCAGGGGCTCCTTTCATTTGTCCCGGGCCCCATGATTTCTGTTGCCGGCCCTGCATGGCCGTGTAAGTTGTTTTTACATTTATATTCATCACTATTATAACCCTCATTGACATCACCACGTAAGTGCATTGACTGTGGCTATCTTAGCACTTGTACATTTATTAGTGTGTATGGTGGTTTGGTTATTTGATTAGTCAATCCACCATTGGCTATTTGTTTGTTTATTATTGTACCCCTTATTTTTTCTTCATTCATTATATCCACTTGGGGATCCTGGAAAGATCCTTGGTGTTGAGCAGCAGACATTGGACTCCACCGTAGTGTACCATTATATGGATTCATGTAGGAATCCTATATTACGGTGGTATCATACCCGTCTATATTGTTTTTCACCATTTTATAGAGAGAGCGCCTTAGTACTTTCTGCGGTAAATTGTAAGGTGCCTGAATTATAAAATAACACCGCTCCTCCTCTCTTTGACTTGTCTTTCCTCGAAATGGAGTATCCCTGGATGACGATAGTTGCATCGAGGGTTTTAGGAGTTAGCCATGTTTCTGTGATAATGATGACTTTGGGTTTATGCATAAGGCACCATGCCCTTATGACATATTTATTCAAGTAAATCACAGAAACATAGTGTACATCGGGGAATGTTTATTACAATATTTATTACTTTATACCAGAGCATACATAAGAAAGGCTTCCAAAACAAAAGTCCAATCTTACAACAATATGCCTTGGCTGCCTATGCTTCCAACTGTACCATAATAAACAAATAGATGCATTCATTAAAGACTGTGTTCTGTAGGTACATCACTGCATATGGTCCTTCTTGGGTACCTGTGCACACTGTATAAAGGTGAGTAAACTGGAACTCATCCTTGGTGGGGAGAGCTGGGTCTGAGGTAGTGTGCACTGGGGTTGAGATGGCATTGCACTCGGTCCAAAAGGAGGTGAGCTGGTCTGAATTGGGGCTCACTGGGTCTGAAGGGGGTGGTGAGCTGGGTCTCAAGCTTGGGGAGGAGGGGAGGAGGAGCTTTGCAACGGTGATGTGAGCTGGTTGCAATGGTGCTTTAGAATGATGCTAAGGAGGGGAAGGTGAGCTCAGTCTAAGATTGAGTGAGCTGGGTAGAGCGAGCTGGGTAGAGCATCTAGGGAGTTGGGTATGGATTTTGTTGGGGTTAGTCCTCTCGTAATCTCCATGGACCTTGTCTTTGCTTCTGCAAGTTAAAAAAAGAGATAAAAAAGGGACATAGTATATAGTGTATACATTATAAACACTGTATAATATACAGTCTATATATTATTTAATGTACTTTATTTATCTCAATAGCTATATATACACATCTGATTTGAATCCCATTGAATTGGTCTGGCATGTGAAGCCAGCTAACAAAGATGAACTTGTGAAGGCAATATATACAAACTGGCATGAATGTCAGTGTTGAAACATGCAACAATTACAGTGCGTCAGCCTTCTAAGAATCTGTTGTACTCCACTTAACCCAAGTAAAAGGAAGATGGTACTGTTTGTTGAATATTCAGCTCCCAGTTTATTTGCACATGGACCTGGCCACAGTCTGCTTTATTTGCTTTAATTGGATAAATAAATTCCAGCAAAAAATCCTAAAATTTAGGAAAAATAGTAAAAAATAAAATTAGTTTGATAAAATATATGTGTAAATAAACCACTTAAAATAGACTATAACTATAATTATGTTTAAATATCAATACAAAGATATACAATTAGAAACAAATGCACTCAGATATGTGAGTAGTTTTTAAATATTAATTTTCTTTACATTCTTTAAAGTGATATGAAAAAAAAATTGATTAAAAAAAATATCTGTGTATCCACATAGGGCTCTTAATGACGGTAAATTAGACTTAACCTAAAAAGAGATTCTCCCCGATAATACTGTAGTTCTCCACAGTTCTGTATTCTCACATTGGAATGCAGACAGGTGAAACATTTGGATCCAACATCCACTGCTTCTTCAATTAATTACCAACGCAGACAAGAAGAAAAAAGAAAAACACACCAATAATGTTATATGTATTTATGTATATCTTTCTATATATAGCGCTATCTATGTATATAGCGCTTCACAGCAGCAATACACAAGACATAATAATATAGCACATGACAGGAATAAACAGCGTTTTATTCCGATAGGAGTATACTCTCTGACAAAGTTCCTACCGGAACTAAACGCTTCGGAGTGCGCTTCTGAAAAGTTTGTACCCATTTTTGAACATTAAATAATGCATTTTTCAACAATTGCGTTTGGATCGCTTTTTGGTTAGCAGTGCACCACCCGCAGCATTTTTTCATTTCTACAGTACATTCAACTACAGGCATAACCCGGTTTAAGGACACTCACTTTAAGTACACTCGCGAATAAGGACATATTTTTAATTGCACAATACCTCTGTGTCCGTATGCTCGCTTCACCAGTACGGACACTTATTCTGCCCTACAGGCCACCGTAGTAGTGACGCACTGATTCCCCTCGCCCAAAAGCAAACGGCAACTGTTAGCAAACCCTGAACAGCAATACCGGCTCCCTACCTGTACCGCAGCATTGATAAGTAGGAAAAAGGTACGTAGTGCTTCACTTTAAGTACATTTTCACTTTACATACATGCTCTGGACCTGTTGCGTACGTTAATGCGGGGTATACCTGTATGTATTTAAATATATATTTCGCACAATATATCAAATTGTGTCTAACATATATAACACAAAAACTCATTAAATCATATATATTACCATTATTTACACAATTTACCACTCCATAACCTTACTAAATGTATGCCTTTAGATCAAAGGCTGTAGTGGTACAACTCAACAGTGACACAACCCACTACTGCAGAGACCCAAGTTCAAATTGTACTTCAAAATTAATTTTAATGTTTTTAATAACACATCTTTTTTATGGAATGCTGTAAAGTAGACCAAAACGTCCCAGAATGGACCGGTTGGACAAGTAAAAGTACCCTACTTAACAGCACTTAACAGCACTCATTCTCACTATCAAATTATTAATGTAATAGGTGATGACTAAAGAATGAACAGAGCTAGAACATCCATAATATGATATGATGACAGATCTAAACACACTTTTATTAGTACAAAATTAAAACATAAGGTGTTAAAAACTCCCAGATGGGAACCCAAGCTTCATGCAATAGAAGCGTAATATATTGCAACATTTCCAACCCTGAAAAGGATAGGGTGATAACTATGCTGAATAGCCTGGCAAAAATAGGAGCTGAGCCTACTAGGAGGAAGGTAATTCCTAGGAAAACTTCCCCCTCTCACGACCACGCTACAATTGGGAACTATATTAAGATAGTATGCATACTCAAAATCAATCTATGAGAACATGGTCACTATAGGTCACTGCAGGTAAGTGGACAGCATGTACTACTCGTATACAGATGAGTCCACCAATAAGCTAGAGATAGCCACCCACTTGAAGAGATGTCATCCCCTTGAAAAAGCGCCTATGCGAAACGGCCGTCGGCGCTGCTGTTTGGATTCCTAGGGGCACCAGTGTGCTATAACTAGCACACTCTGAATGACTGGTTAAGCCTCCCCACCTTGGTTTATTTTTACAGGCACTGCAGTGACAGTATATTGATGAGCTTACACCAGACACCATCAGTATCGCAAGTATTATACTTTGTTACTGACAGTATATGTGCCTCTTCCTTTGGCTATCTAGTCAGGTGTTACACATTTGCTAGATTGCTGCTCTTGTGTTTTTTGCTAATTGTACTTTGCTCATCTCTACCCTATAAGTATACAGATTGTGATGGGATCTGACCATATATGTTAGCTCTCATCTGCTTTACCAATCACACTCCCTTGTCCCACATGATAGTGTGGGAGGGGAATATTATCTTTTTGGTTATTTCTCCCTGAGTGGGTGGCTATCTCTAGCTTATTGGTGGACTCATCTGTCTACGAGTAGTACATGCTGTCCACTTACCTGCTGTGACCTATAGTGACCACGTTCTCATAGATTGATTTTGAGTATGCATACTATCTTAATATAGTTCCCAATTGTAGCGTGGCCGTGGGATGGGGGACTTCGCCTAGGAATTCCCTTCCTCTTAGTAGGCTCAACTCCTATTTTTGCCAGTCTATCCAGCCTAGTTATCACCCTATCCTTTTTAGGGTTGGTAATTATTGCAATATATTACGTTTCTATTGCATGAAGCTTGGGTTACCATCTGGGAGTTTTTAACACCCTATGTTTCAATTTTGTACTAATAAAAGTGTTTTTAGATCTGTCATCATATCATACTATGGATGTTCCAGCTCTGTTCATTCTTTAGTCATCACCTATTACATTAATAATTTGATAGTGAGATTGAGTGTTGTTAACTACTTTTACTGATCCAACCGGCGCATTCTGGGACTTTTGGTCTACCAGTTCTTTAGAGTATTGCTTTTGTTCCCATTCCCTACTGCACTATTCACTCCAATCACATAACTGTATACTATAGGAGTGCTGGTGTCTCGCTCTTTTTTGGTATCTTTTTTATGGACATTGATAATGTAACTCTCACAGAGAGAAGGCTCCATATCACATTCCCAAACAAATAAAAAATATAATTAAAACATGTTTTATATATAACTTAAAATGATGTTAAATACAATTTAAAATAATATTTAAAGAAAACAACCCAAATTAATATCAATACTTCACTCCACCCAGGCCAAAGCTTAAAGAGTTTCTGTGAATCCAGAAGGCCTCCCTCTGGGATAATGTTCTAACCATATCCCCTCTTCTATTATGTGGTCTTACCCCCTCAATGCCAGACATGCCAATCCCTTAGTATTACTATCATGTATCATCTTAAAATGCTTCGATAGACTATGGGTTTCAACTCCCTTTATTATATTATTAATGTGTTCACCAATCCTTAGAAATAAAGTCTATTTCAGCGGCCTGCATGCTCTAGGCCTCATGGACATTCTACAACATACACTAATTGCTTACTGTGACAATTAATAAAATATTTGATAAGGAATTAGACCCCTGTAGTTTTCGATTAAAACTCTTGTTTTCTTTTGCCATATAGACAGTGTTTACACTTTGAAGAATTAAAAAAACCCATTAGGAACTGAATTTGTCAACCACCTATCTGTTATTTCATTAGTAATTATTTTTGGATTACTAGGAGCGATATTTTGTTTTACATTATCATCTCTTGTGTATATAATTTGGGGATTAGCGGGTGTTATCTCTTTCAGCAATGTTTCCTGTTGAAGAACCTAACAAAGTTTATTGAGAATACATTCTATCTTTACTTTTCATTGTTAGAATTCTTTAGAAATAAATACAGTAGATCTTCTCCCTTATTTTCCAAAACTTTTAATTGTGCAGTCTCAATAAGATCCACTTTATATTTGCGATCCAAAAACATTTGCTTGAGCTTTTTAGATTATTCAAGATACATTCTATCATCAGTACAATTTCTTCTTATTCTTTGACATTAAAAAAGTTATACTGTGGGTGGTACAAACAGTGACATACAGTAAACCCTCTACTGTACAGTATATACTGTAGTAAATAAAAATGCCACTTTCGGTGCATTTGCATGTCTCAGACAGGTCTGCAACCCTGTCTGTCCCCATTATCGCTTAGCAAACAGTGCTTCCACTGCAGTCAGGGATTCTGGGAAATGAAATGTAAATAAGCATACGTAGTGTGTCACTCTGGCACATATCTTTATTCTAATCCATTTTAACATATGACCATATAAGCTTATGCCAGTCATATTACACAGCTTTTCAGCGCAGCCTGGGTTAAAGAAGTGCATTGCCAGTAAACCTACTCACAGAGAGCTATTTCGAGGTTTTTGGTCTCATCAGTACGAGGTGGGTTGCTATTTATGTAACGTGGATATAAACAGGCATTAAAAAAGTTATGGTGGATAAACAAAAGTTAGGCCGGTTTTATGACTATTATTTCCTTATACTTTCAAGTTCTGTTTTTTCTTCTTCTTTTAGATTTTTCTCACATTTTAATTTCTTTTGTATCAAATGTTTGAAAATCTTTGTTTACTAGATGATAGAATCTAAAGTATCTATGAATCGCACCTTAATTTGACTTGGATTCACAAGAGTCATTATTTCTGCATTGCAAATATAAAAAAAACTAAAAAAATGTTCATTTTTTATAGTGATTTATTTTCTTGTTTCCCATCACTTAATTTTTCAAAAAATACCACCTTAAGGTTAATATTCGCAAATACTTGTATAGCAGGTCTTTCCCCCTGTTCCCCAGTCTCCTCACTTACGTCCGCAATAGCGGGGGACCATGCAGCAGTCAGGGAGATTGCGGTTGCTGCTGGAAAGGAGAGCCGATCTCCGGGAGCTTCGCGGTGCACACGGCTAGTGGGGGCCGCCATCTTGGATTGCATGCGCAAAGCAGTAGTAGTGGCAGCCATTAGGGAAATAGGCTCTGCATGGGGAACTACAACCCCCAGCAGCCCCATGGGCTGCAGACACATGCAGCCCAAAAGCCAATAGGACTGAAGCTTCCCCTGCAGGGGGATATAGATACATTTTGTGCGCTGCAGCCAAGTCAGTCAGAGCTGGGACACCAGAAGGGTAGGGTGTGCATGTGCAGGGTGTCAATGACCCCTGCACTAGGCCAGAGACCCCTTAGGCCCCAGCTAGGCCCCGACTCACTACAGCTTGTGGTTGCTGCAGGGACAGGCCCATCAGTTAGGGATACTGCCCCTGCAGAATCAGCATAGGGACATAGCCAGGACGTGGCTGCATCGTGGCCTACATTGGTCTGGGACCAGACCAGCAGCTATCTATAAGAGACTGTCTTCAATGTGGGACCCTCCAGCTGGATACCACTCAATGCGGAGGTGGACTCATCGCTAACCACAACCGTCGCTGGATCAGTGGATCCTTTCTTCTGCCGTGGTGTTACCGGGTGTGGGACCACCCGGCAGGTACCTCACCTCATCAAGTGCACCAACTATACACGTTAGTGGGGCAGCGCTGTCTCACACACTGGGGTGGGTGGCTTCTTGTGTACACCAGGGTGGTTGGGTGCCCAAGGGCCTTTGGTACTTTGGGGGCTGCGTATCGAGTGTGGTACATCTAGGGTGTTGGAGGGTATGGTCGTGCGTGAATGGGTGGTTGTGACATATTTACGCTCATTATTTCCTTCATGCAGTAAACTGTTACTTTAACTCACGTAGTCATGTGAGCGTGCTGTGCGCATAAGAATGCGCGACGCGTGCGGAGGTGCGGAGCCAAGCTCAGAGACACGACTGGCCCAGCTGCATGTATGCGCATGCCCTGGCAGCAGAGCGGGGATGCGTGTGTTCTCAGGCACCAACTCGGGGGAAAGCCAACGCTTCAGCACAAGAGTCTGGAACAGGCCTCTGCGTGGAGAATAGCAGCAGACCTTAGCAACTCAGGAACACAGGCTTAGCGTGGAAAGTAGCAGTACTGACCTCTGCGTGGAGAGTAGCAGCAGGTCTCTGGAAACATGGTGACAGGCCTCTGCGTGGAGGGTAGCAGCTGGCCTCAGGAAATCAGGAACGCAGGACTCTGCATTGATAGTAGCAGCAGACCTCAGGATACTCAGGCCTTTGCATGGAGATAGCAGCAGGCCACAGGATACTCAGGCCTCTGCATGGAACGTAGCAGCAGGCCTCAGGAACTACTAACGAGAGTAGAGAGGTTAGTACACAAGGAGACAAGCCAGGCGGCTTGTGGCAGAGACAGTAACGTCCAGAGAAGGATTATGCTCGGCAGAGAGGGATTGTGGGAATGCAGTACTTAAAGGCCAGCGGGCTAATCTCAGGAGGACGGTGTGAGGGCACTGCTCCAATGACTAAGTACAAGGATAGATTGCAGTGATATCCCGAACAGCTGCTGTTGATTGCAAAGAGGGAATTTAGTGAGAACAGCACCCTGCAAGGCTACGAGAAAAGCCAGGAGCGGATTCCTCACAAGGGGCTACTGAGAGCTCAGACTTTGGTTGCCCTACTCAGCAGACAAAATGGTAAATTATCCAACATGTTTATGCCCTTACAACAACAGGTCCCTTACTGGGCCTTAGATTTTCAAGAACCTCCGTGATATGTGGTCACAGTGGGAGGAGTCCCCGCCCCCACCTCAATATTTGCTGTGCGCGACCAAGTTAAAAGATCTCCCAGTATGAATGATGTCCGGATTCTCAGTACGAAGTATGACCTCACTCGCCAAGGGAGTGCTTTGTTACTGGTTACCGGGCAAGAGATATGCCCAGACAATGCCCCCCACGTTATATACCTGCCAGAGACTTTACTATAAGTGTGCCCGCTCATATACCTCGGGATAGTCTCCCCTCATGCTACCTCCCCTCCTGAACCCTCTACAAATGTTTTCATACTAATCGAGCTATCCATGGCCTCTTATAACCTTAGGGAGTGGAGGACCATATATATGGCCACCAGCACTCAGGCCAGACCTGATGTACCCCTACCCAGGGTAAAGTTCACTTCAAATACCATGCAAGTGACCACGAGCTGGGCCAGGAGTCCACCACAGTCACCTCCCGCTGTCCCTAGTCCTGGGCCTGGAACCGATAGTCGCTTAGCAAGTGGCGGCTCTCTCCTGGGCGTGACCCTACCGCTATTAGTGAAGGCCCTAACCATGTCACCCCACACACAAAACTATCGGAAACTAAAGGCTTTCTCCAGGACGACGCCTACCCCTGTAGGCGAAGAAGGGATCGATTCTTGAAGGGAACACACCCTTGTGACGGGGAGGAAAGGGTTAATACCTGATTTGCTATGCATTACTGTTATTGCCCTGTCCCCGCCATTTTTATTCCCCATTTGCAGGCCATTCCCTGTCTGTGAGGATAAAAAACAAAATGCATTGCTTGCCATACACTCTAACCGACACATGATGGCAGATCTTAAATGTAAGACAGGAGGTATTTTTTTGTAAGTCCAAGCAGGAATTACTTGGACATCCAGCTGTGATATGGTTGAATGAGCTGGGGCTATTTTTATGACCAAGCCTCAAAGGGCTGTATTTATTTTTATGACGGAGCCTCAAAAGGCTCTCACAGATTTAGAGTCCCCCTGTCTAAAAGAGTGTAAATTATGAAAAGACCCAGAGACCCATAATGTATACAATACTGGCATACTGATGCACAGCAGATGTCAGGCAAATGAAACCTTTGAGACAGAAACCAGACACAGTGGCACCAAGTTATGGGTGTAGCCCAGGTATGCTAAGTGGCATGGGCTTCAACCTGACCCATGCGCCCTGCCCACCGGACAGCCCTTTTGACCGGTCTTATGAACTGTGGGTAACTTGGCTATTCGTGGGTTTTTTTGTTCCCACGAGGGGATTGGATCCACATGTTAAAGATAGCTTTGGACAGTCTATAACTGTGGCCCCCCCAGGTATCCCCAGTGTGATTCCTGAACTTTAATCCATGATGCAAACATGCAAGACTTTGTTCCAGTACAGCAGCAACCAGTCCAGGAGTGAAGGGGTTAATAACCACATAACCACAGGACTTTTAAAACCAAGGCTGCATTTCTTGCGCTTGCAAGAAGAGGACAATTTCTTTTGTTTCAAAGGACAATTTCTTTCATTCCCTTATTCCAATAAGTGTTGTTTTCAAGTGTATTCGGCAGATGTCGTGTGTTTGTCTATTAAGGAAATAAATCACAATTTATTTTGCAACTTGTTCTGTTCAATCAAGTACCCAGAAATATAAATGTGTTGATAAAAGTTGGTGTCATCGTGACAACCCTCAAGGTACATGACGAATGGCCCTGCTCCGCGGCGGTGAGGTGACAGAGGATAATAGAGAGCCTCCGACCTCCAGCAATCACCTTGGTCAGTATGCAATGCGATCAGGACGCCGACCTATCGGCCCACAGGATTGTGAAACTGCTGGTGCGCATATACGGAAAAGATGAAGATGAAAGCGGGCTGTGGTCCAAATACTACAGTCTCCAACAAAAGAACAGGGAAGACCTGTCCACCTTCCTGCAACGAATTCAACTGGATCTCTGGAAACTGCGGAATCATGACATCATCCCCATCTCCACGGTGGATGAGTACTGTCGCAAACAATTCCTTAGAGGGGCAATCCCCACCCATTATAGTAATTATGATTAGGTGCTCTCTACTACAAGGGCCTCCCCCTACCTTCGTGGGACTCTTGTGGTTAGTAAAAGGACATGAATCATATATGCGTTTGCATATTCCCCTGAAGACCAGAGAACCCCCCCAAGGATGAAACCAAGGGAGCCTTGACTGCGCCGAAGAGCAAAGATGCCTACAACACGAAGGATAACCTTCCTTCCAAACCACCTACCGGCAAGCCTCGGGCATCCGGCAGAACATCCCCTACCTATAGGTCCAAAGGGGACCTCAGTAATGTCGTCTGCTACCACTGTGGCCAGAAGGGTCACCTATCACGGACTTGCCCAGAAAAAAAACTTCCCCACTAGACATGCCCATCCTAACGTAATGGTCTGCGGGGTTCAGATGGCCGAAACCCTGCCGCACATGCCGAAAACCCTCCAGAGCCAAACCTCAGCGATGAAACCCCACCATTGGATGCTTACAGTCGGGTGGGACCCGCTGCCATCATACGCGTCAAAGTGGACAGTGTCTGTTCATCGGCATTGCTGGACACCGGGTAACAAGTGACCATTGTGTACAGAGAATTCTACAACCAACATCTCCAACACCATCCCTTGCAGCCGGTGGAGCACATGAAACTGAGGGGACTCAGCAATGAGGATTAGCTCATCGAAGGGTTAACCCACTCTCCTCTGCTACCCACCTGGGAAGACTATTATATTTGGATATTAGTAATTTTGCCCATTACTGTACTGTATGTGTTGGGGGAGGGGGGAGTTGTTGGGGTTAGAGGAGGTGGGTAGTAGGGTTGTTGTGTTTATTTTTCTTTATTGGGGGTAGAGGGATTTGGTGAAGGGGGTAGTAGCCCCAAGGATGGGTGTTCAGGCTTTCTCGGGGGTAGCGGGACTGGTTAACCCCTTCATTATGATATCGGTTCCCACCACTATGGTAGTGAAGGGGTTAAGTACTCCCGCAACCTTCCCGACAGGCCTAACCACCCACCCTGGGGCTACTACCCCCTTCATCCACCCATTATGCCTCCAATAAACAGGTTATTGAGGTTGAACCCCTTCATTGCCTTAGCGGCTAGCCACTAAGGTAATGAAGTTGTTTTAATAAAAAATGTAATACAAGTGTGTGTTATCAGAGGGTCTCCGGAGCAGAACCGTGTTGATTTCAGGTCCGGGGACCCCCTTCTTCCTGAGATACAGGCCCTGTTATGAGTGCTGGTATCTACTATGTATTTAAATCCCACGGGCACGAGACGCGAGACATTTAAATGTGCAGCTGAGCCAGATCGCTGCAGATCGCTGGGTAAGCCCTTTAGAGAGAGTCAAACATCACGTCTCTGGCTCCTCGCCAGTTTTGGGCATTTTGCTATCGCAGGCAGGGCCGCCAAGAGGGGGGATCTGCCGGGGTTGGTGTCCCAGGTCCTGTGAGTCATGGGGCCGTGCCCCTCGACAAATCCGGTCACCCAGTCACCACGGGACAACAGGATTTTGCGCGCTGGCGATCCGCCAAGCACCACATGCGTTTCTCTCCCAATAAAAAATAAATAAAAAATTATCCCCCTATCTGATTGACTGACTCATGATTTTTTTGGGAGCATACCCAAGCTCTATACGAGCTTGCAAAGTGAAGCCCACCTTTTTTTTTGTATCCTGTATGGAGCAAGTAAGGTAAGTACTGCCCCATGCCTCCCTTGCCTCCCCTTTACCTCCCATGCCTCCATAATAATAATAATAATAATAGCATGTTCTTGTATAGCGCTGCTAGTTTTACGTAGGGCTTTACAGAGACATTTTGCAGGCACAGGTCCCTGCCCCGTGGAGCTTACAATCTATGTGTTTGGTGCCTGAGGCACAGGGAGATAAGGTGACTTGCTCATGGTCACAAGGAGCCGACACTGGGAATTGAACCAGGCTCCCCTGCTTCAAACTCAGTGCCAGTCAGTGTCTTTACTCACTGAGCCACTCCCTCTCACAGTGCCTCCATGCCTCCTTAGCTTTGATTGCCCCCCTTGCTTCGATTGCCTCCCTGCTCCATTTGCCCCCTGTTGCTCTTTTTGCCCGCCCCTTATTCTGATTGCCCCCCCCCCCCCCTTGCTCTGTTGGCCTCCCCTTGCTCCATTGGCCCCCCTTGCTCCGATGGCCCCCCGTTTACCAGTTTGTCCGTGTGAGTGTCTGTGTGTGAGTGTCTCTGTGTGAGTGTCTGTGTGTGAGTGTCTGTGTGTGCGTGTCTGTGTGTGAGTGTCTGTTTGTGTCTGTGTGTGTGAGAATGAATACAGACACCAACACACTGTCAGTCATAGTCACCCAACCCACCCAAGTGTCACCCACCCAAGTGTCACCCACCCAAGTTTCTGTCACTCACACAAGTGTCACCCACCCACCCAAGTGTCAGTCACTCACCCAAGTGTTACCCACTCACCCAAGTGTCAGTCAGTCCCCCAAGTGTCAGTCACACACCCTATTTACACTCATTGCACACCCTAATGTGAATATACACTTTTTTTCTCAAAGGCTTTTATTAGTGTATTGATCCAAAGGGAGATTGAAGTAGGGCTCAGCCAAACGGAGATGGGTTTAAATTCATAAAGAATGTTATTATGCCATGAATAAATAGGAGACACAAAAGTCCTCCAATGCATTTTGCACCAGTTGCTGCTTTATCAAGGAGTAAAGGAGATTCACAACGTAATCATCTTTTTAACCTTTTGACATCCAGGCATTCAGCGCCACCACTACACAATATGCCATCTCTCTACATAGAATTAAATGGATACTTGTCCCATGTTATACATAAAGATGTAACACATACAGCACCGACAATGTTTATTCGACTAAAAACCGCACGGCTGGATGCGTGGCGGCAGCGTGGAGAAGCGTTGGGAAGCGGCTCGTTCGCGTGACGTCGGTGACGTCACAGTGACGTGCGCGCCCGGCTTCCCCGGCTTCCCCGGCTTCCCCGACTCCCCTGAAGGTTTGAAATGAGGTAAGCGGGGGAGCGGGGATGCAGAGGGGCACAGCAGGAGCCGCTAAGGGGTCGGGAAGGTATTTAAATTGCGCGCCGATTGGAGGGGGGGGAAACGGAGGGGACGCGGCTGGATGCGGCTGGCGCACTGACTATTCTCAGCACCAGCCGGAGTAAGTCCTGGTCAACCGGCGGCTTTTGCTTCAATAAACATTGTCGGTACTGTACAGTATACGTCTGGTGCTGTGTAGCTCACCTGCTGTAGGCCAGGAAGCCTGAGTCTCCGCGATGTTAGTGGGAATAGCAACAGGCCATATCGGTACTTCTTCGGTGCAGCATCCCATCCTCTAGGGCAGTGGTTCCCAAACTTTTTCGGTTCAAGGCTCCCCAAGGCAATCAGAATTTTTTCAAGGCTCCCCAAGGCGATCAGGATTTATACGCGGCGCCCAAAGTAAAAACAAAGGTGTATATACATACCTAACAGTTGCAGTGCGCAGTTTGTGTCTTTCTCAGACACTCCCACACACTCTCACTCTCTCTGACCTCACTCTCTCTCAGACCTCACTCTCTCTCTCTCAGACCTCACTCTCTCTCTCTCAGACCTCACTCTCTCTCTGACCTCACTCTCTCTCTCTGACCTCACTCTCTCTCTCTGACCTCACTCTCTCTGACCTCACTCTCTCTCTCTGACCTCACCCTCTCTCTGATCTCACTCTCTCTCTCTGACCTCACTCTCTCTCTCTGACCTCACTCTCTCGCTCTGACCTCACTCTCTCTCTCTCAGACACACACACACACACACACACACACACACTCACTCTGTCAGACACAGACACACACACACACAAACTCACAGACAGACAGACACTCTCACAGACAGACAGACACTCTCTCTCACAGACAGACATTCTCTCTCACAGACAGACACTCTCTCTCACAGACAGACACTCTCACAGACAGACAGACACTCTCACAGACAGAGATCCATGCAGGCAGCTCCCTGCACACAAATAAACACACACACACGCACACACACACACACACACACACACACACACACACACACACACACACACACACACACACACACACACAAATAAATACACACACACACACAAATAAATACATACACACACACACACACACAAATAAATACACACACACACACAAATAAATACATACACACACACAAACACAAAAATAAATACATACACACACACACACACAAATAAATACACACACACACACACACACACACACACACACACACACACACACACACACACACAAATAAATACACACACACACAAATCAATACACACACACACACAAATAAATAAATACACACACACACACACACACAAATAAATACACACAAATAAATACACACATACACAAATACACACAAATAAATACACACACACACACAAATAAATACACACACACACACACACACACACACACACACACACACACACACACACACACACACACACACATATACACACACACACACACACACAGATGCAGATACACACACACACACACACACAGATACACACATTGAAGAGCAGTGGAGAGCAGATGCAGAGACAGATGTGAGTGACTGGGGGGGGGAGGAAAGGCATGCGATTCATGCAGGCAGCTCCCTGCACACAGTCACTGGACAGGCAATTGTACACCTCTCTCTCCCTCCCCTCCCCCCCACCTTCTCCTATCACCCCCCTACCTTCTCCTATCACCCGGGGCAGAAGGGGACGGGACACCGCGCAGCCACAGGAGCCAGGAGCAGGAAGGCAGACACACACACTCACTCACTGTGTGCTCTGCACAAAGCGGAAGCCCCGCCTCCGGCTTCCTCTCTGGCTGCAGCCAATCCCCTGCGGCCCGGCTGGCATGAAGCAGTGATGGTGGGGAGGGATAATCGGAGTGATGGTGGGGAGGCTAATCGCGGCGCCCCTCTAGGCAAGCCACGGCGCACCAGGGCGCCGCGGCGCACCAGGGCGCCGCGGCGCACAGATTGGGAAACACTGCTGTAGGGTATAGAAGTGTTTAGGTTTAGGGCAGAGTCAATGGTATTTAGATATTATTGTCTGGCAGGAAGGTGAGCACTGGAACCACGTTAGTTGGAGCTGGGAGACAGACAGGGTAGGGTGTATGTGCAGGGTGTCTGTGGCCCCTGCACTAGACCAGAGACCCCCTGATGGGCCTCAGCTAGGCCCCAACTCATGTGTTTAGATTGTGGCTGCTATAGGGACAGGCCCTTAGTTAAGGACACTGCCCCATTAGCTGTTTGAGATCAGGGACACAGCTGTAATGCTGCGCATCCCTGAAGATAGTGATCTAGGCTCAGATCGCTTGGCAAGATACTAAGACAGTCTGTAAGTGGGACACTCAAGCTGGATTTGACCCACGCAGAGGAGGACCCATCATAGAAGCAGAAGCATCGCTGGATCAGCGGATCCTGTGAAGTTACCAAGCAGCGCGCCCGGGTGCTGCAGCACCTGGCAGGTACCTATATCCTTAAATGCACCAACAAAGTACACACACCATAGTGGCAGCGCTGACCACACATAGGGGTGTGGGTAGTGGACATCAAGGTGGTTGTGTGCCTGAGGGCCCTGTCAGGTACTGTGGACACGGTGTGTGTTACACGGTGGTGGCATAAGGCCCTGTGTGGCAAAAGGGGTAGCTGTAACCAGTAGCATTACTACTTTCATTATTACTGCATATTTACATGTTCATAAGTAAAGGTTATTATTATATACTGTGTGTGGATAGCAGCATTGTGGTTCCTGTGAGGGGCTCCTCCCACTACGTTGGGATCCCTCCCAGGTGGAGGCGCTGTACCAAGATTGTATTTTTTTATCCCCTCGGGCTCCCCGTGGTGGAGGTTTGGGATCTCCGTGAACCAACAGGTAAAGCCAGCAGCAGTAGACTCTTCACACTATAAAACAATCAGTTAGGCCCAAAATTAGCATGAAACAAACAGTTCTAATGCAACCTTATTGTTCAAGTGCCCCTTTAATCTTATATCATGAAGTATGCTACACATTTCACAGCAGCACTAAGTACTGCATGGCAGGTGTTGCATTAAATGAAAAAATGAGAAGCAAAACCTATTTGAAACAGTCAGGCATATTAAAATTGAGATTGCAATTAACAGTTTCCCTACATAAGCTCCGGCCTGGAAGAAATTGTCATTTGGTTCAGAAGCTATTTGACATATGGTAGTCACAGATGGATGGTGTTAGCCACTATTCCAATCGCTCAAAGGCCTCTGCCAGATATATGTCAAAATTGCCTAAGGGAACTGAATAAAACAGTATTTTTCATTCCGGAATAGTCTGTAGCTGTCAGCATCAAATGTGGCAGCGTGTCATTATTTGGTGCCCTCTAGTCAGAGTATTTTAATGAAAAATCATCTATGACAATGTGTTGTATTGAGTGACAATCAAGGAAAATATTAGAATTTATAATTCTGTCCAATTTTCATGCTGTAGAGCAGGCCCGTCAAACTCAAAAAAAGCTTGGAAGCAATCTGACAGCATGATGTGGGCCGCAAACAGAGCGGCAAGGGGAACACAATAAAATAAATAATAATCACTATTACCTACGCGTACTCATTTTTCTTGAGGTTTCCCTATTAAAAATATGTAAATGTCACTCTTTCCCCGCATAGCCCTCATCCCTTTCTCTCTCCCCGACAACCCTTTTTGTCTCTCTCTCTCTCTCTCTCATCACCCTTACTCTCTCCCCTTCTTCCTTCCGCTCTGAGGGGTGATCAGCGTTTGTGGGGGCGATCATATGGGTGGACTCATCTGTTCACCACAACAGCATCTGTCTGCCTGCCTGCCTGAAGTGGATTGTCTGATGAGTGAGCGCAGGCCGCATGGTGATGCATTGTGGGCGGCATGCGTCCTGTGTATTTGACAGTCCTGCTGTAGAGGTTAATGACATGACAATGATATATTTGCAAAAAAGGATAAAAGCAGAATAATTGTTACTCGTTTTATAAACTGCATAGCTATTACAGTCCACACAGTTCAGGATTTTTATCAATATTAATATGGTATGCTGGTGTAACCCCTCTGCTTTTAACTCTGAGACTTAACAACTATAGCTGAGGCTGGGGCCTGAGTCCCTTGTCACTTACAAGGTCACACGCGGCCTACGGTCATGAAGCAGGAATAATACAAACACAGCATGGGTGATTCAACTAGTTAACTACACACTTAATAACTCGGGCACCTTGTGATCCTCTGCAGAGGAATAATACACACTGTACACACATTTACCACAATCCCCACAATGTGCTGGGTGGGTGTGAGTCAGTGTCAGTGATGTAGTAGCCACCCAATCCTGAGTATGTTGTCATATAATATTGTCGGTACACCTTGGAAGCTCGTGTTGTACTGAACTTGTTGCAGGCGTGTTCTTCACAAAGGTACCACTGTGTCTTTATAGCCGCCATGGGTTCCCTCCAGTGGCGAGTGATTACTTTTCAAATTTGGAATTGTAGCTCTCAGCTCCTGTCACCATGTGCACATGTGCACTCCCTCTGCAGATCTCAAACAAACCTGCTGTACTCAGGTCCACACAAATCTCATCCAACATGGCTTACTTTTCCTTTTAAAGGTTCCTTTCCCACATAGTCCTTACTCTTCCACAGCTGTTATTATTGGATGCTCTCATGTCCTTGCTCCGAAGAGCTTACAAACTAATTGGTTGGGAGAACATACATTAGGTAGGGAGAACAACATACAGGAGGAGGGCATTCTGGTAAGTGCGTCTGCAGGGGACCAAGCTTTATGTATCGTGTATAGTATTAGCCACAGTGCTACTCATGCTTCTTTAAGCAAGTGTGTCTTAAGGTAAGTCTTAAAGGAGGATAGAGAGGGTGCTAGTCATATATTGAAGGGAAGAGCATTCCAGGGGTATGGGGCAGTCAGTGAGAAAGGTTTAAGGTGGGAGAGGGCTTTAGATACAAAGGGGGTAGAGAGAAGATATCCTTGAGCAGAACACAAGAGTCGGGATGGTGCATAGCGAGAAATTAGGGCTGAGATGTAAGTAGGAGCAGAAGAGTGTAAAGCTTTAAAAGTGAGGGGGAGAACTGAGTGTGAGATGCGCGATTTGATAGGAAGCCAGGAGAGGGATTTCAGCATGGGAGATGCTGAGACAGAGTTAGGAAAGAGTAGAGTGATTCTGGCAGCAGCGTTAAGGATAGATTGTCGGGGAGGCAGGTGAGAGGCAGGAAGGCTGGACAGCAGGAGGTTACAGTAATCAAGACGGGAGAGAATGAGGGCCTGAGTCAAAGTTTTAGGAGTCAAGTAACAGAGGAAAGGGCGAATCTTTGTAATATTGCGGAGGAAAAAGCGACAGATTTTCGATACGTTTTAAATGTGAGGAGAGAATGTGAGAGAGGAGTCGAGTTTGACCCCTAGTCCGCGTGCTTGGGCTACTGGGTGAATGATGGTACTTCCAACAGTAATGTGGAAGGAGGTAGTAGGGCCAGGTTTTGGAGGAAGTACAGTATAAGGAGCTCTGTTTTTGTCATGTTAAGTTTAAGTCTGCGGCCATCCAGTATGATATAGCAGAGAGACATTGAGAAACTTTAGTCTGTACAGCAGGTGTAAGGCCAGGGGTTGAAAGGTAAATTTGTGTGCCGCCAGCATAGAGGTGATATTTAAACCCAAGAGATGTGATTAGGTAACCTAGAGAAAGTGTGTACAGAGAAAAGAGAAGAGGTCCCAGGACAGAGCCCTGGGGTACTCCCACAGGGAGATCGATAGAAGAGTAGGAGGTGTTAGCAAAAGAGACACTGAAAGTACAATGGGAGAGGTATGAGGAGATCCAGGATAGAGTTTTTTTACGAATACCAAGAGTATGGAGAATGTGAAGGAGAAGGGGGCGGTCCATGGTGTCAAATGCTGCAGAGAGGTCAAGTAGTATGAGCAGAGTGTAATGACCTCTGTCTTTGGCAGCATGGAGGTCATTAGTTATTTTAGAGAGGGCGGTTTCAGTGGAGTGAACAGTGCAGAAGCTAGATTGTAGAGGGTTTAGAAGAGAATAAGTGCTGAGAAAATGGAGCAAATGAGAGAATACAAGACGTTCAAAGAGTTTGGAGGCAAAAGGCAGGAGGGAGACAGGTCGATAGTT
Organism: Ascaphus truei; assembly: GCF_040206685.1. Classification (NCBI taxonomy): domain Eukaryota; kingdom Metazoa; phylum Chordata; class Amphibia; order Anura; family Ascaphidae; genus Ascaphus; species Ascaphus truei. The sequence goes on along the minus strand of NC_134485.1, from coordinate 402,629,411 downwards.
AGAAAGACAGTAAGGGTCAAGCTTGCTGTTTTTGAGTAATGGTATAACTGTTGCATGTTTGAAGGAGGAGGGAAAGGTGCCAGAGTAGAGGTAAGAGTTAAAAATGTGTGTGAGCATAGGGATTATAGTAGGAGCAAGAGGTTTTAGGAGATGGGAGGGAATGGGTTCAAAAGGGCAGGTGGTAGAAGGAGAAGAGGAAATCAGCAGTGTCACATCCTCCTCCGAGACAGCGGAAAAAGAGTCAAGGAAGGCAGGAGGAGAGTTAGGAAGGGATGTGGGATGGGAAGAAGGAAACAGAGGGGATGTTCGGAAGTATGTATTCCACCTTTTGCTTAAAATAGTCAGTATAGTCGTGAGATGGAGGAAAAAGAAGAGGCAGCTGAGGGTGGTTTGAGTAAAGAGTCAAAGACAGAGAAGAGTCGGCATGGGTTAGACTTGTGCGTTTTGATTAATGAAGAAAAGAAAGTTTGTTTAGCTTGAGAGAGGGTAGAGTTGAAATAGGATAACATAAATTTGTAGTGAAGGAAGTCTATGAGAGTGTGAGATTTCCTCCAGAGGCGTTCAGAGGAACGAGTGGAGGAACGCAGTATGCGCGTGTGGGAATTTAGCCAGTGTCTGTGGTTAAAAAGGCGAAGACGGCAGAGAGAAAGCGGGGTATGTAGATCAAGAGAAGAGGATAAGGCAGAGTTGTAGTTCCTGACCAGGTTGTCAGGGTCTGTAGCAGAACTGAGTGAGGAGAGGGAGGAGCGTAAAGTGGAATCAAAGGCTGGTAGGTTAATAGAGTGCAGGTTTCTGCAGAAACGAGGGGTAGATGGAGATGGAGAAGAAAAGTGAGAGAGAGAAAATGAGATGAGGTGATAGTCAGAGAGAGGAAAGGGGGAAATGGAGAAATGAGAGAGAGAAAAGTTTTTAGTGAAAACCACGGCTAGATAGTGGCCATCCTTGTGTGTGCTAGCTGCAGTCCACTGTTGCAGGCCAAAAGATTAGGTTAGAGAGAGAAAGCGGGCATCACAAGGGAGAGAGGGGTCATCAATGTGGCAGTTGATGTCACCAAGGAGAAGAACAGGGCAGTCTGAGGAGAGAAAGAAAGAGAGCCAGGATTCATAGTGAGAGAGAAAGGCAGAAGGGGGATGAGTAGAGGTAGGCGGGCAATAGATGACCGCCACGTGGACAGGGAGAGGGGAGACGATCTGAACAGTGCTAGCCTCAAAGGAGGGAGAAGAAAGAAAGGGAGAAAAAGGAAGGGTTCGGTAATGGCAGAGAGGAGGAGCCCCATGCCTCCACCCCTGCCATCAGGGCGCGGAGTGTGGGAGAAAGAAAGGCCACCTTACAAGGGGGCAGCTTCCAGAGCAGAGTCAGACTGAGTGAGCCAGGTCTCAGTTATAGCAAATAGGAGCAGAGAGTGAGAGAGAAAGAAGTAATGCACAGAGAGGAACTTATTAGAAAGGGAGCGAGCATTCCAAAGGGCACAGGAGAGAGGAGGGAGGGTGGCAGGGGATGGGTATGAGGTTGGAGGGGTTGACACCAGATGGAGTAGGTTGCATTTGGCAGTCAAGGACGAGAGCATGTAGAAATAAAGCAGGGACCAGGATTTGGGGAGATATCCCCAGAAACAAGGAGGAGAAGCATGGCAAGAAAGAGAATGTGTGAGGCTGATTTGTAGGGGTGTGTTTTAGTGCAGGGGATATAGCTGTGCAGTATCAAAGGGCGCATTTAACAAAGTAGTTCATATGAACTGAGAAGTGGTGAAGGAAGGAGAGGTGGCGATATATATGAATAGAGTTAGAGACATAATGAGTCTGGTAGAAAGAAGTACGTATTTTAAAAAGAAGTGAGGTCAAGGTAAATAAAAACAGTAGTGGCGGCATGGCAGCAATAGCTTATAACTGAGATGTTCAGCCTGGGATAGATCATGTCCTCCTTTCCAGCATAGTTAAAAACCCAGGAATCAGGGCTAGTAAGTGTTGTATCCAAAATGTAATGTAAGGTGCACCGCAACAAAGAGCTGGTCAAGTGTCAATAAAAATATGATTTATTGAAGCTGCCTTAAAAAACGGTGGAGGGTACAAAGCTCTTACGCGTTTCATGCCATGAGACACTTTATCAAGGAGTTACTCCTTGATAAAGTGTCTCATGGCACGAAACGCGAAAGAGCTTTGTACCCTCCACCATTTTTTAATGCAGCTTGAATAAATCATATTTTTATTGCCACTTGACCAGCTCTTTGTTGCGGTCCACCTTACATTACATTTTGGATACTCTTGGACTTTGGACACGGTTGCACGCTCGAGGACCTACAGGGGAACAACAGTGAGTACTTTCATGCTTTTCATATGCTACCCGAATGAGAAGGAGAAGTGATGATACTTTCACTAGATATCTCCAGGGAACAGTGCATTACTACATGCGGAATTGGAATTGGAATTGCACCTGAGTTATTATAATTCCCCTTTATGGTTACTCCTGTATACATGAACTGAAAAATTCAAAGGGACCAAGCAATTGAGCTCCTACAGAAACATACATATACTACCAGTAAGTGTTGTGTTGTCCACTTGTTTCACTCCTGTTGAACTCCCTGTTCAACTCCACACTACACGCTACTTACCAAATGCTGCTTTAAATTAATGCTGCTTGCCCCTGCTTGATTTTGCACCCCACTGTATTGTTTTCAGATTGTGAACTATAAACTTTTATTAGGACCAATATCAATAATATAGCTATGTGCTATAGTCCAGGAATTTTCAAAAACTTACAGTTTCCCTTTTAAGATATACTGTATATGACATAATAACCCTTATTTAATATGCTGTGAAGCTGTTTCCCTGTACTGAGGAAAAGATTAGTTCCATTAAGGTGAATGGAGCTGTTCCACTCTCCAGCACTAAATGAAAAGCAGCATCACAGAATATTGAACAAGGGTCAATGAATTTTCTACAAAGGCTTATTGTGTAGATACTGTATTCATAAATGTTTAAGCCCACTGGAAAATAAAGAGGGTTGATGGTGACAAAAACAACAACAATTGAACTTGACCGTCCCGTTTACGGTATCTTTTAGATGAATGCTCCATTAATTATAAACAAGAATGTTCTTCCCTATACTGCCACAGTTTCAATTTGGGTGCAAAAAAGGGCTAGATTTATAAGTACTTGACAATAGAGGCCTGGAGATAATCATGTGAAAAGTACTTATGATTATTGGTCTTCTTCCTGTTAGAACTAAAACACTATTGCTAGATGAAAGCATAAAGTTGTGCTCAGTATTGCAACATGTACATTTTAAAATTCACATGAAAAGGAAATGGTAAAGAGTCTTTTGACTATTCGTGAGAGGTAAAACTATCCAAATGTTAATGTGTACTGTATTGCCCTGTAATTAGTGTTCATTGATGTATTAGTTAGAAATGACATTTATTGTTATATTACTGAGAATAATTAACAAATCGCAAGCTTAAGGCTACAAACAATAGATTACTATACTGTTAGGGTTCTCTCGTGAACCCATTATATAAAGTTAATTAATAACACAGCTCTTTCTGGTGGTATTTTGTTTTTTGCTCACCTCTGGAACATTTGTCGCTTTTGCCATTTTTCGATTTTGTCTGATGTGCTCATGAATTAAGTGTGAGGATCGGCGTAAGGTCCCGCCCCATCATACATCTCGTGACGCGCGTCAGCCTCGAACTGCGGCCAGGCACCGCGTTTCTAGAAGAGGAGACACCACAGGGATTGTCCCCAGGCTCCGCCCCCGTGATGACATGGGCAGCGCACAGCGCGCTCTGACTATGCGCAGACGTTGTGCAGGCACAGGCACTGAAGGGGTAAATGCTATCCATTATCCCACAGCTGCTACTGACTCTGCCCCTGCCTATCGGTACACAGCATACCTACTGTATGATTCTCACTCCCAACAGCCTTCCCATTGGCTCTCTGTGCTTTATATGCTCAGCCGGCCCCTTGGCAAATTAGCTGAGCATAAACTTGTTTTCATTTGTGTGCTTGCCTCCAGCTTCCTGTTGCCTTGTCTTGTCTAGTTTTGCTTCTTGTATTTTGACCACAGCTTGCACCCGAACTCCTGACTTCTCTGACCCCTGGACCCCTGGACCACGGACTCAACTATTTTACTCTCTCTACACCTGGACCCCGGCACTGCATGTACGACTATCCAAACTCTCCACTCCTTGACCACGGCAAGTACCTCGACCAATCTGACCTCTCCTACCCTGATCCAGCTACACGACTACCACTCTGCACTCCGGACGTGTCTGCGCGGTTGTTTGTCAGTGGCTATCAATATCCCCACCTCACCCTTGCGTCCTGCCTTGTTTGTGGTGAGAACTCCGTGACATTAAGTAGAAATAGCCATCTTAGTCCAGAGTAAAAGAGTACTTCAGCATTAGGTAATACTTTTTTTAGTTGTACGAACAATTGATATTATAAGACAAGCTTTCGAGAGTTCTCCCCTATTCCTCAGGTTAGCAATACTGATTTACAAAGATTCCATGAGTTTAACACAGATATAAAAACCAAGATTATTATTAATATTATTATCGTTTATTTGTAAAGCACCAACATATTCGAAAACGCAATACAAAGGGTGTACAGAGTTATGTATATCACATAAAAAAATACCTGTCTGATGAACCAGGTGGAGACGGGTTAATTGTCTGTAGCTGCAATTAACCAGCTCCCTGCTGGACTCATCAGACCAATACAGAATTTCTATTGAAGCCCTTTTAGAGGGGGGTTAAGTGCATTGCAATCTGCACTACTGTGTCTCTGTTTCTCCTGAGATCCTCTTCATTCACCTGGATCATCAATGACTCATCACTATTGATGGGAGAAAATGCCTGTTTATGTTCTGTAAAATGTGAATAGCTACTCCACCAGATTTTTCAGATCCTGCAGCTAACGTTTTTTATGTTATTTTTTTTTTTGTTTTTTTACATTATAACGCCCTATGCTCTCGATCCTTTGGAAGAACATTGGTGAAACCAGCCATAAACTTCAAACCAGAATGAACCTACACAGATACACTATAACACACCATGAAGAAGGAAGATATTGCACTCCAGTGGGACACCACTTCTCACAGCCTGATCACTCCATAAATTATTTAAAAATCCAAATCTTCAAAGGATTTAAAAGCACTTAAGTACAGGAAACATTTGAACTAAAAATGATAATACTCTTTGACACTATAATAGAAGACTTAATGCTGATATGGGGACTCCTGCATCTCTGTTCCTTTTACAATTCAATCCTTTCTAGCCCCCTGCACCTCCATCCCCCTTCACACTGCTGATGGATGGATGATTCTACTGTACTTTACATGCTCTCCACATTGATCACTATCCTTTTCATCCATTTGTTGCCCTGTCTGTTTATTTACTATTCCTTCTGACATTACTTGAAAACCCAGGACATACTTGAAAACGAGAGGTAACTCTCAATGTATTACTTCCTGGTAAAACATTTTTATAAATAAATAAATAAATAAATTACCTTTCTACATTATCTGCCTAAATTGTTATCTTGTTTTTTACATCTATGTTAAGGTCAGAATTGACCTGAGGAAGAGAGAGAACTCTCAAAAGCTTGTCTTATAATATAAATTGTGTGTCCAAAATAAAAATGTATCACCTAATACTGAAATACTCATTTACTTTAATTTTCTACAACCCCCCCCCCCTCACACACGCGTGTAAGAGGGAGATGCAGACGTACGCACAAGGAGATAGATTTGAGGAAATTAAAACGGCTTTATTCAGCCTGTCCCTTTAACAAGGCAAAACATACAAAAAGAAACAAAATAAATAAACACACATACCTCTGTAAGGGCTAACTCACTTCCCAGTCCCTCTCTACGGCACTGGGAGGATAAGCTCCTTACCAGCTTATCACCCCAAAGTCTCAAAAGGTACCTCATGCAGGTGTCCTTTCATGTCAGTTTCTGGAGTCTGGATAGTTGTCTGCTTGAGGGTCCAGCCTCTGGCAGGGTCCTGCGTCCTCTGTTTCCTGCATCCTCTGTGTCTGAGGTCTGGTCCCCTCGTGTCTTGCTGTCAACACACAGTCCTCCAGTGTGCTAAAGATTGTCTGGGTGCAGTTTCAGCAGGAGTTTTTAAACCTGTCTGATTACCAGGTGGAGACTGGTTAATTGTTTAGCCGCAATTAACCAGCCCCCTGTTGGTTTCTCAGACCACTGAGGCTTTCTATTGCAGCCTCTTTGAGACAGGGTTGCCTCCCTTTTAAACCCCCCCAAACGAAACATTAGCAGTTATGTAAATTATTTCCATTGTTTTGCCTATGTATTCTATAAAGATATTTTTCTTATTCTCGGTTGTTTCCTTCTTCTTCTTCTTCTTCTTCTTCTCCTTTTCTTTCTTTCCCTCTCTTTATTAAATTAAGTTAATAAAATGAACTATCCTCAGTTTATGCTTTCAAATATTAAATAATCTCAATGTTCCAATCTTATTTCCTAGTTTCCAAAAAAAGATAAAAGAAATCCGCCTTCTGTCTTCCATGCTTATTTACTGTACTCTTCTTTTAGAAAAAAAAATATAAAGCATTAATAAAAGGCTCTACATTCTGTAAGACTGGCTATCCCTTGTTCTCTGAGAACCTAGAAGCCTGCACATGGTCAGATGTTCAAGTCAGCAAAAAGTTTGTGCCGTCTGTCAGGGCCTTGACATCTTTTCTGCATATTTTTGTTAGATACCTGTTAGTCCCTTTTGCCTCTCACTCCTGTCTCTCCCATGCATTATAAGTATGAAGCAGCTGTCCAGAATGTGAATTACTGTACTGTACCTCAGCTGCGCTTTTACTTTGGCCATTTCCACTTCATCTCTGGATCCAGGATAAGCTACTTTGCCAGTATGCTCTTATAGAAACCATGTTCCTCGATCTTCTAATACCCAGTCTTCCATTAGAGAATTGAATGAATGAATAAAACACTCATACTGCACTTTGGGGGTTATTCCTTTAAACTGTGATGGTGCTGATTGGGCACTATCACATGAAAACTTCCATTGACTTCAACAAAATGTAATTGAAGTCAATGTGAGTTTCATGCAACAGTCTCCCGATGAATGACTCCCTTTTGTCTCTGTCAAGACATGCAAGCTTTTTCAGATACTTTTCCCTCTACCTCCAAATCTCTAAACTATCAGTCATCTCCAGTTCTACCCAACCATTAGACCTACAACGCATTGTCAAAAATGTGTAACATCCTTTAAAACCTTACCTCTTTCATCTCGAACATCCTCTCCCAATACCCACAATCTCCAATTCTTTCACCGACCTTCATATCCCAGCCATATTATTCCTTCCATTCGATCCACTTGTCTCTTCCTTATACTTTTTTCGGTGGTGAATTTAAACATTTCTGAAGGGAAGGATATCAACCTTGTTTCTCTCTTCAGCTCCTCACATGACTACTCACATGAGTGTAGAGCCATATCCTGTAGTGATGTTTCAGGGGTCCGTATAGCTACACATCTTTGCCTATTTAAGAAATTACCATCACCACATTTGTTCTGCTCTTCAGTCTCTATCAATGTATTCTCTTTTCAGTCTTTCCCAACTGAAGAGAACTATATTATTATACCATAGTAGATAGGGATGGAACAAACCTAAAGCGCACAGGAGAGATAAAAACAGAACATAGTGTATTCTGTAAGGATAAGAGAAAGTCCTGCTGTGATGATCTACACTTACAGAGTTGATGTTGATTTGAGGCAGAATTGATATTCTAATCAGGAAAAGGAGGTTACTTGATCCACTCCAGTCTTTAAGGGAAAAGTGAATCCAAACTACTGGGCTCGGCTGGGCTCACCTCTTATTGGCAGACGTCCAATCAAGCATACATAAGAGTGGGAAAGACAAAAGATATCATCACGCAATAAAATTATTGTGAACAAAACATTAAAAACATATGCACATCGCACTCACAATGTGTTGATTAATTCGAGCTGAGGGAATCATCCAAAGAAACTCAAAGGCTGTCCTGGCTCCGTCTTTCTCCGCTGTGGAAAACGTCCTATGTTTCTCTCAGCGTTCCTTTCAGCTGGCAGCCAGTCCCTCCATGTATTTCCATGCCATTTCTCAACCCGCGATATTTGGGCAGAATAGCAAGCAGTCTGTGAGGTGTTTAAGATCCCCCAGGCTCAGTATGCTATTCTCCACCCTACTAGTTTTGCTGATGCTTCGTCAGGGGTGTAATGAAGCTGCATACCCTATCCCTATTTATACCCTATCTGTCTACTAGGATATACGGCAGGCAATAATACTGTAGGAAAACGTATATTAACAATATTAAGTACAAAACTTATTGATCAGGAAAATTATGTCATATTGTCAACTTAGACATAAAGGAAACTCATAATATTGAAAGTGTACATAAATAAATAAAATGTATAAAAATATATATTGATGTGACTGATCATTATATTAATCCTTAATAATCTGATACAATAGTGGAGCTGATAACAACCCTCATAAGCCATTATAGGATGTACAATATATCAATTAAAATAAATTAATAAAATATATCAATTACAATAAATTCAAATACATTAATAATTGTAAATTGGGGAAATAAGATCGAAGATAGTAAATGTATATCGAATGAGTCAATTGATTTTGTGAGCTTGCCATTATGAACTACACATATTACAGTGTTCATATTTTTTGCCATATGAATATATATATATATATATATATATATATATATATATATATATATATATATTATATATATATATATATATATATATATATATATATATATATACAAACACACACACACAAATGGCAATATATGAAATCAAAATACATACAATAATTCATATTTTACAATAATGGATAATGCAACATATGAACAAAGTTCTTGGTTTGTAGAATTTCTATCTTATAAGGGAAATAAAATGTAAATGTTAAAAATATAACTTGAAAAATGAGACATTATTATTTATAAAAATGACACAAAATCTATCTCCAAATTAAGACCTTGTGGTGCTAAAGTTTTCCGTTTAAAGATCCATGCTTTTTCTAATTTGTTGATCGCTATGATTCTATCCCCACCTCTATAAGATATTTTGATAGATCTATACCGAAAAATGAAATACCAGGTGGATTGCTATTGTGATGAATTTTTGAAGCACTATGGGTTACTAAACCTATCCGAATATTCCTTTTATGCTCAGGCATGCGTGTTTTTAATTTGCGTTTAGTCTTCCCGAGATAACATTTGTTGCAAGGACAAATAAGTAAATACACTACGAATGTAGAATCGCAGGTAATAAAATATTTGCCCAATGTAATATCATTTTGGTGAGAGAAGAATTCTCTAATAGTTCTGGGTAATAGACTATTTACTCTACAACTATTACAGTTTAGGCATTTGTGAAGACCCACTGGTTTTTTATTAGTTAGCCAACTTACATTTCTCTCTACACACTTAATTTGGCTGGGGGCTATTTGTTCTTTAATATTTCAAACCTATGTAAAATTAATTTTAAGTTTGGTAGGCAGTATGGTTTGTATGACTTGGTCCTTCATTAAAATTTGCCAATGTTGGGAAAAATATTTTTGGGATATTGATGGCTTGATTACTATATTGAATAATAAACGTAATCTCTCTCAGATTTTCCTTATCATCCATATTCTTATCCTTATATTTAATTAAATATGACCTTTCTAATACTTTAGATTTATCATATGCTTCTTCTTTGATTTCATCTTTATAGTTCTTCTCTTTAAATTTTCTCGTCAGTATCCCTGCTGTTCAAAAATATTACTTCTTGAACAGTTACGTTTTAGATGCCAAAACTGTCAATATGGTACATTTTTCAACCACATGGGATGATGATTACTACTTGCGAAGATCTAATTATTACGGTCCACCATTTTGTTAAAGATCTTGTTTTTAATTGTCCCTTGATCTATATAGATCACAAGATCTAGAAATTCTACCCGTTCATGACTTTAAACTGTAGTGAAAACTAAATTTAAAGTGTTTTGATTCAAATCATACAGGAAAGCATCAAGAGACTGTGCATTTCCCTTCCGAACTAAAAGTATGTTATCTATATAGCGTTGATATAGCACCGGGCTTGCCTCAAGATCTGTCCTTGACAAAATGTAATGGTGCTCCCAATAGCCCACCAGGAGATTAGCGTAAATTGGGGCAAATTTGGTGCCCATAGCAGTGCCATTCATTTGGAGACAGTGGTGTTTTCCCAGGATAGGGAGGACTGGGGCTCTAAGATATGGGATACACCATAAAAAAGTAAAAGCTGATTTTGATAGTAGTTTCTTGCCTTAAGTCATAAAGCTTAGATAGTAAGATGGTCAACCCCTTTAGCAAGTATCCATAATGTCATTACTTTCCTAAGTGGTATTGTGAAGGATAGCGTTGAACGAGGGTCCGATTCTGCATAGAGTATATAGGGCCAAGCGTGTCCCAACACATATATATGAACCTCCTGTGCATCAAGATAGTGCAGCAGAAATAAAATATTACTCACAGAGAGATGATCTTCTGTTCTCTTCAGTGGAATCCAAGTTGATAGGAGTCTTCACTTGCAGGGTATGAGTCTTGTGTGCGATGCGCAGAGAATGATGAGCAGAGAGAGAAAATTGGCAGGAAGCCAAAGCGCTGCAACACAAAATAAATGAGTGAAAAGTGTAAGGCTAAAAAACGATTTATTGCCCAAAATAAAGGATTACACTGACATGTTTCGTTCAACGGAGCTTTATCAAAGTGCACTTTAATAAAGCTTCTTTGAGCGAAACATGTCAGTGTAATCCTTCGTTTTGGGCAATAAATCGTTTTTTAGTCTTACCCTCTTCACTCATTCATTTTGTGGTGCGGCTCTTTGGGTTCCTGAGAATTTTATCTCTCTGCCCTTCATTTGGAGATAAAATTTGTTTTCAAACTGAAAAAATTTGTGGGTTAAAATAAAATGAATGCATTCTATAAGAAAATGAATTTGCACTGTTTCTAAATCGCCATATTTTTCCAGAAGATATCTTACAGTACCACTTTTGATCCATCACCATGATTTGTCACAGTATAGAGCAATGTTACGTCACTGGTGACTAAATAATAGTCATCCTCCCATTCTAATTCTGCTAAGATTTGAAAAATGTGGGTCGTGTCTCTTGTATAAGATTTAAAATGTGTGATGTATTCCTGAAGAAAAACCTCCATATACAGTACTTTGATATGTTGGAGGTAAGATTGCTATTCTGCCCAAATCTCGCGAGTCAAGATTTGCTCCCACGTGGCACGGAAGTACACAGAGGAACTGGCTGCCGGCTGAGAGGAATGCTGAGAGAAACACAGGACGTTTCCCAGAGCGGAGAAAGATGGAGCCAGGACAGCCTTCGAGTTACCGTTGATGATTTCCTCTACTCAAATTAATCAACATATAGTGAGTGCGATATGCATATGTTTTTTTTTTTTTTTAATTCTTTATTTATTGTCAACATTTTTATACCAGTGAACATATAACACAATATGATACACTACAAAATCAAACATCACAATACAACATACAAATTCTAATAATCATAGATATAGTTTGTTAAACAATAAATACATTCACAATACTAAAACAAAACAAAATTCTCTTAAAATAAACTCTGCTAATAAGTCAACTCCATATTTAGTAACCCCGTTTATCCATATTATTCTCATTTTGGCAGATGATTCCTCTCTCAATGCATATGTTTTTAATGTTTTGTTCACAATACATTTTTTGCACGATGGTTTCTTTTGCATTTCCCACTCTTATGTATGCTTGATCAGCCAATGAGAGGCGAGCCCAGCAACTTGGATTCGCTTTTCCCTTAAATATAATAATAATAATAGCATGTTCTTGTATAGCGCTACTAGTTTTACATAGCGCTTTACAGAGACATTTTGCAGACACAGTCCCTGCCCCGTGGAGCTTACAAACGATATTTTGGTGCATGAGGCACAGGGAGATAAAGTGACTTGCCCAAGGTCACAAGGAGCCGACACTGGTAATGGAACCAGGTTCCCCTGCTTCAAACTCAGTGCCAGTCAGTGTCTTTACTCACTGAGCCGATCCTTCTACTTCTAAGGGAAGGAAAAACCAGGGGAGCGTTGATACCTTTAAGAAGAAAAAAAAGACAAACATAGTGCAACCTGTAGCAAAATATGTTATAAGGAGCTCCCAGCCGGGCACCACATACTAAGGCCAATGCCTAATGGGATATAGCAGCAGGAACAAATCGGAGGAGATAATCTTTAGAAAAGAGAAGCACACGTGCAGTATCCAATAAAATACAGTTTATCCAAAAATGATAAAAGTGGAGGCTTACAGAATCCCAATGGGAAAACAGCATTGACGGTGGTGATCTCAAGACAACATCACAGCGTCTCTGTGCCAGCAAACCGCCACGGTACACTTCAGCCTGGAGCCGTCTCGTCACTTCCGGTCTTGGGGCCGTCACGTCACTTCCGGTTGCGCCGCCGGTAGGAAAACAGCTACGGATACCCAGGCACTCTCTCCTTCTTGATTATGAGGTCATGCTCTGAAAGACATTGGTATCTCCCGTTGCTTGGGTTAGCAGTACGCGGACCAGTCCAAATACACGCAGCGGGGGTGGTATTCGTCTCCCACGCGCCGGGCGTTGCTTCTCTGCCGCCACTGCCCAGCGCTATCTGGGATTTCTCCCCCTGCTTGTTCTTTGCCCATTGCGCATTGCGAGCTGCCCAATCCCCCTGCGAAGCTAACCAACCTGCCAACGCGCTTATCCTGTCTCACAGCCGGCCCTTTTTACTGCTGCAGGCTTCTTACCCACCCTCAGTGACCCCTGGGGAAGCGACCCTGGAGGTTGACTGGGCCACACCTCTTCCCTTGCTCGCTCCGTGTCGAACCCTGCAAACTCTGGAAACCGCGACGCCTTGCCATATAGCCTCGATGCCGCCCTACACGCGACCCCTTACCATTTCCAGATACGGCGTATGCCATACCTTCCACGGCGTGTCCTCATCAACCACCTGCAGGGGCTGCCCCCCCGCCTATGCAGCGCGTGATGCTGCCGGGTGGGGCAGCTACCGTGCCCATGACCCCGGCCGTGGCTGAAGAATTGAAAGACACCGGGGTCAGGCTGATGGCTGTTGGTACTGGGATGGAATCTATGGTGCCAGTGACCCCGGCCGTGGTTAAGTTGGATTAAGAGACACCGGGGTCAGGCTGGAGGCTGCCAGAATGGAATCTGGTGCCACTGTCTCCTCCACCGATATGCCCCACATGCTGCCGCAACTAAAGCTGCGCATGCCTCCCATGCTCCTGTCGTCGTCCCTGCGCCGAAGGAGACTAACGCCTGAGGCTCCAAAGCTTTCAGCATGCCTATCAATGCTGCCGTGAAAATTGCCTTCCCTGCTGCGCCATACGCCGCTAGTATAGAGCCAGCGCAGGCCCTGGTTTTGCCCGCCTTACCCTGCCACCTGGGATTTCTGCCACCAACCAAATTCTTAAACGCGCTCACCCTGATGTGCTACCGCCCCCTCTTTACCGCCGCAGGTTCCTTACCAGTTCTTGGTGTCCCGGGGCAGCCACATAGTCGCACCACGCCGGGTTCCTTGCCTGCCGTCCGGAATGCACCCGTTTCCAGCTGCTGTCAGCGGCTGCTACGTCCATAGAGTAAAGCATTGGCACCGCCCGCGGTTGCGGGTGGCCAGCCTGGTCATCTCAACCCTGCTGATTCTGCAGGCGATCTCCTTACAGCTACACTGCCAGCATCGGTAGCGGGCGGCCGTTGGCATGCCATGACACCCTGTCCCACGTCACAGTGGCCGGAGGCCTCCAATCGTCTGGCGGGCAGCAAAAGAGGACGTGCTGCCCGCCAGCCTGGCCTTAAGTAGGCCTTGTGGAAACTCCTCCCCTGGGCCGGGGAGGGAGGTATGGGGGCGGGCCAGCGAGAGGAAGGCCGGACCCCCCTGGTCATGAAGCCCCCCAGCCTATGGCTAGGGAGGCCGCTATCCACTTCTGTCTATCTGGGTGAGAGATTTAAACCAGCTCCAGGGTAAGTATTAGTTATACAGTCCATACCGTTGTTTTTCATTCTGTTTTTGTTCTGTTAGTGTTTAAATATTTGCGCATTTCTCCTTTTTTTTCAATTATACCATAGTAGACCTAAGCAAAATAAGGCACTTATTACCTGGACTAGCAGCACTGTTTCATCAATGAAAGTGGCAGCAGCTCTTTCACAACTAAATGACAGACTTTACTGGAGCATTCTAGATAATAAACTATTTTGTCTTTACTTTCCCATCCAATTAGCTCTTTTTATGCTAAATATGCCGTCTTTTTCGCATTTTGCAACCCTGTGTCCTCCAGAATTCTCATTCTTGTGTTACTTTATCTATACATAACCTTCATATATTCCCTAATATTTTAGGTACCATCACCAATATACTGTTTAATAGACTCAGCTTCTACCTTGGCAGTTCACCCATTAGCATTTACCCGATTTTCTGAAATACTTTAACAGTTCCTTCCATCTCTTCCACATCTTATCTACTTGCCAGAGATTTCATACAAGTACTGACTGCCCCCTTTCTATAGTTGATATCTGTGCGCTATCCATAGCTCTAGTCAAATGTCTTATCACAGGCTTCTCCAATAGCTTCCACACCAAAATCTCTGCAATTCCTGCTAACTACTACAATTTTCCGAATCTTTTGTTAAATTTAGAGAGAGAGCCAAAGTGTTTGGGAGAGGTGGTGAACTTGAGAGGTTAAGAGCTGTAGATGAAGCTCCAGCAATTAGAATAAATTGAATAGGGGAGAGGCGTGAAGCAGGAAGGCAAGTTAGTACAAGAGGAAATTATAGTATTGTAAGGAAAGAGTTTTTCTTGGCTATGTTGTTCAGAAAATAACAATTGGCTTTTGCAAGATTTTGTAAACGTATGAATGTGAGCAGAAAAGGACAGATGGGAGTCAAATATGACATGAAGGCAGCAACCTTGTTTGACAGTATAAATGGATGTACCATAAACTGTTATTTTAAATGGTTAAATAATATGAAGTTTTGGTAAAAAAGACAGGAGTTCTGACTTGGACATATTGAGGTTTAGGTTCCGGTGTGGCATTCAGGAGCCACAACTAAATGTCCCATTCCACTCTGATACTGCCTCATCTGCTGTTCTGTCTCACAATGACTTTTCTTTTAGTCATACTCTCACCCCGACCAGGAAACAGACATGGTGAAGAAGTAGGCGACCCTTGTCTTTACCTCTCATTTAACTAATTTGCCGCACACCCTATCTGTATATTTTCCCCTGTATTTCTCCATTTTGCTGCCGGGTTTTAACACTATCTCTTCTGACTCCCCTATTATCATTCTAAGGGACATTAATATTCCTATTATAAACCTAATGCCCCATCTCCCCTCTTTAACCTCCTCCTTTGGTCTCTCCAAGTGGACTAGCTCTCCAATACATCGTCACTCACTTGACCTTGTGTTCTTTCATCTCTGCTCTCTATTTAATGTCTCTAACTAATAGAATATTCTCTCTGATCACCATCTCCTCCCTTTCTTCTTCAATATACTTCCTGTTTCATCTCTCACAATTTCTTCTCATCAGAACTTAAAATAGACCTTAGTCTGCTCTGTACCTCTATGAAAAGCCTCCTCCTTCTCCTCTCATGACCATTTCCTGCCAGATGTTACCACATCTCTAAACAATAGTTCTTTCTACTCTATTATTGACTAAATTGCTCCTGTCACAACTTGCTGCTACTGTCCCATCAAACATCAACCATGGCACACCAACAAAGCATGATACTTCTAAACTCGAAGGACATCATGTTCTAAAGCAGGTTTCAAACATAACATCTCTCATATACTGGTCTAGTCCTATCTGCACAACATGATGTTTTCTCCCTCATATCTATTCTATCCTACAAACCTTAGAATTTGTTTCTAAACTTTCAACTCCTTCCTTTGCCCATTCACAAATGCTCCCACTAGTGCTCTTGTGGCACAAGATCTTGACAACTTCTTTAAAGATAAAATCAATGCTATTCAACATGACATGGTACTTTGTCCACCCATCTACATCAAACAGTTTCAACTATTCTCCCAAAGCAACCATTCGTTGCTTCCCACCAGTTACTGAGAAGTTTCCAGTCTTCTCACTTCATCTACATTTACAACCTGCACTCTCAATCCTTTCTCTCATGACCTCTGTTCACTCGCCACCACAATTATTCCTACCCTAACTAATTATTTAAGCTCTCTTTCTCAGCACAGTCTCATTTCCATCAACTTACAAGCATGCCTTCAGCCTGAAGGAAACATTTACTCGATTCTGCTACTTTCATCCAAACCTCTTGAACGACTCATTTATAACTGTCTGTGGGACCTTCTGTCGTCTAACTCTATACTTAATACACTGCAGTCTGGATTCCATCCAAACTACTCCACTGAGTTTTCCCTAACAAAATTAAAAAAAAGATATCCTCATGGAAAAATCACAAGAGCTGTTGTAAGTGACAAAAAAAATTAATTAAACGAGGATTTACTATAGCAGTTTGGGAGGAGGAAATGAGTAGGGAGAGTTTAGTTTCTGTGGAAGGGGAGGCCAAGAGTGGTTAATGGTGAAGAAGAGATGAGAGGTGAGGTACTGGGAAGGGCAAAAGGGGTTTCAGTAGGACGATGAAGAAGGACAAGTAGAAGGAAGAAGGAGGAGGAGGGAGTTGAACACAGAAAAAAGGCGTTGGGGAGTAGAAATTAGAGTACTGATGAGACTAGAGAGAGTTGTATCTCAATAGATACAGCAGTGTTAAAGAAGTAGAGAAGAATGAGCACAGGAACAAAGAAAGTAGGTTTGACAAATAAGGTTAGGGGTGGGAATGGCATGAGTGTTTCAGTTAGAAGGAGAAAATATACTGTATCAGGAGAAGAGGAAAGTGAAAATGTGTAGGCATGAACAAAGTTATCAATGTGGTGTATGTGAGAATGATAAGCCACCAAAAGGATGTAAGCTCCCAGGGCTGAATTAAAAGCATAGAACCAAGTTTCAGAAAAAAATAGTAAGTGAAGATAGTGAGAGTAGAAGACATTGTGAACCTTGCCATAAAGGGAACAATCATTGAAGTGAGCACAGGAGACACAGATGAAACAGGATTAGAGATACTGTATTGTATTGAGATGAGGTAAGACAGGTTGTAACCTCTGAACTGGTAAAAGGAAGACATGTGGGACTAAAAGGAAATTGTAATTGCCCAAACTCAGAGTTTAGAGAAATATAATTAGCTATAAGAAGTAAAAACAGTCACAGGGAAAAGATGGAGAAAAGATTTGTGAAAGTGAAACTTCCCTTTGGAAATGGGTGAAGAGTGTGCAGGAAGCATTAAAGGTGATTGTGGTAGGAAAGATGGCATAAACGGAGCCTTTGGGGGGGAAGATGAGGCAAATGGTTGTAAGATATTTTCTTAGAATTGTTCCAGGTATTAAGAGAAATAAATAATGATATAAAGTGCAGTGATGATTAATGTTTATGAGCAAAATAATTGATAAAGTTCTGGGTGAGGTGATTTAAAGATCACAGATGCAAGCAAAGGAGAGGAGCTTTGCACAGGAAAGTAACTGAAATGTAGTTGTCCATATATTCTAGGAAGCAGGCAAGCTTGATAAAACTGTAGGAAATTGGATCAAGACAGGGTAAATACTGTAGGAAATGAGCGGAAGTTCAGAATATTCTGTGGAATGGAAACATAGCCCAATGTTAGCCAACAACGCCACAATTAGGCTGCCACCAAAAGCTGCTGCCTCCGACAACCTGAGTCCTTGTATCTGCTTGCAGAGAACAGATTAATTTCTGCTGGTGCAGCTTGGTATTAAAAGGAAGCCATCCTTTAGCGGAGGTAGCAGGCGGATTTGAATCAAAGTGGGTTTATCAGACATGTAGCTTTTTAGCTTTCTCTGGCAGCCTATGTCACTGAGTTACATGTACAGAAAGAGAAACAATAACTTCTAATTAGTGTAAACACAAAGTAAAAGGGAATCTCTAGCCCAAAAAGCTTCCAATATGCTGATTGGAGACATGTAAAAATAGTAGTGAAAAATGACCCAATGTTGGTGCATTTGTTGACAGAAAGGTGAATTTTATGGGGTGTTAAATTTATTCAATAGAGTTCACTTTGAGGAAATGATAAGGGGATCGTTTTAGCAACAGTTATCAGACCAGTGCTATTTAGTATCTTTAAAGGTAATATTATGGATGAGCACAAACAAATATATAGTCCCCAGCGCTATAAGTCCAAGATACCGTGACCTTAAAGGAAGTCTCTGATCTTTCAAGATGGTAGTTGGGCTTGATAAAGATGTTTCAGATGGGACAGTGTCTTTGATGTAGATGATTACACCTTCTGAAATATAGATGACAGACACACCTGATTGCGCAGCGTATTTCTACAGTCAGATCCCTATCTAAGATAATACAGAATCTTACTCACATGGGTTATGTCTGTATGTTCATTGGAGAGAATCTGTGGTGGCTCCCCTTCTCCTCTGTTCCTCTCACGAACCCCCGTGTGGAGACAGCTTACTGGGATCAATCACAGTCCTCAATGACGTCAGGGATGGTTCCGTTGCGACACCCCCACCGACGTGAGATAAGATGGGCACAATATGGTGTAGTATGCAATTACTTTATTGGGCTAAAACAATTAAACAATGCTTAAAATACACTCACATGGTGCAATGTGGATGATACTCCGCGCTAATGCCGTCCGCAGCTTGCAAATCCTTCCAACACAGCGGGGAGGTATACTGCACACGGACACGCTGTCGACTCGGCGTGTGACGTCAGTGATGCAGGAAACCCTCCTCGTGTCAGGACTACAGGTGCTGCGATGGCTCAATTCACTAGGCTCCTCCTCCCTACGCGTTTCGTGACACGTGGTCACTTCGTCAGGGGATGGTGGAGCCTAGTCGCTGCTACCTTATATGCAAACCCAAATGGAGAGAGACTCCTACTGGGGGTGGAGTTTAAGCTTATCAATATACCATGGAATGTCTGCTTGGTAGTGACCGCGCGACTGGGGTTGTGTCCATGGCAACTCTAAACACAAAATCCCTTCTGCATAGATAGTTGAAATGATATGAGTATCACAAATATTAAGAAATAAAAAAATTAAAAAATACACATTACTTGTCATATGTCTAATATTGACACAATTCAAATAATAACATATTGTAATAATAAGACATCCACTAGAATTAATAAAATAATTAAAACACTGAAATCAATGTGGTTCATTTGACATATAAAAATTCCCACTACATTGAATAAAATGATTTAGAAATCCTTCAGAAAGGCTGCAAGATCGAACTCGATATTAAGTCCTAGGGGGGACAGGGTTTTGAGTGTGTAGATCCAATAACTCTCTCTTTTAGAAACTGTATTGAGCCTGTCCCCCCCACGCCAATTACTTTTTGGATTGTCGATCCCTACACATACTAGACCTTCTGGATTCTGATTGTGGTGTTGCCTGAAATGATTGGAGACACTGTGTGTCTCGAGGCCCCTCCTGATGTTATAAACGTGTTCTGCGAACCTCCGTTTGAGGGGTCTCCCCGTGCGGCCCACATATTGCAGGCCGCACGGGCATTCCAGCAAATAGACACAGAAATTGGTTTTGCAGTTGATGAAAGTTTTTATGTTAAAGCTTTTGCCTGTCACATTAGATTTAAAAGTCTTTGTTTTTATACTGTGCTTGCATCCGATACACTTGGAGCATGTATAGTAGCCCTTGAGATCATTTAGCCACGTTACATGGCGATCTCTCAGGCAATCTATCGGGCAGCTGGGAGATAAGGAAGATTTAAGATTTTTAGCTCTTTTAAACACAATCTTAGGTTTAGTGGGGAGAATGCCCTTAAGGACTGGATCTCTTTGGAGAATGCTCCAATGTTTGTTCAGGGTCTTTGAAATGATTGGGGCTATGCCACTATACTGTGTGATAAAAAACGGAAACTGGGCCCGACCATTATCAACTGTCTGTCCCCTCTCACACAGTAGTGATGCTCTATCTATTCCATTGACCTCTTTGATTGCAAGGTCCAGTTCCTGCTTTTGGTACTCCCGTTCAATAAATTTAGTTCTCAAATCTCCAATTTGCTGGTGATACACAGAGTTTTCTGAACAATTCCTCCTAATTCTAAGTGCTTGCCCCTTAGGGATATTCCGCAACCAGTTGGGGTGATGGTGGCTGGATGCCAATAGATATGTATTGGCATCTACTTCTTTGTGGAAGGTTTTGGTATGGATGATGCCGTTAACTACGTATAGGGAAAGATCGAGAAAATTTATAGAAGTTCTATTCTGACTGAACGTGAACCTGAGATTCCGCGTATTATCATTCAGATACAGCTTAAACTGTTCAAGTTGATCTAGTGACCCCCTCCAGACACACAGCACATCGTCGATGTACCTTTTCCAGAGCACCAGGTTTGCACCGAATGGGTTGGAGGACCTGATATGGTCCTCCTCCCAGATGGACATAAACAAGTTGGCATAGCTAGGTGCAAACCTGGTGCCCATGGCCGCGCCGCATGTCTGGAGGAAGAACTTATGGTCATGACTGAAGAAATTATGCGTAAGGATGAATCTGATTCCATCCAGAAGGTACATCGACGATGTGCTGTGTGTCTGGAGGGGGTCACTAGATCAACTTGAACAGTTTAAGCTGTATCTGAATGATAATACGCGGAATCTCAGGTTCACGTTCAGTCAGAATAGAACTTCTATAAATTTTCTCGATCTTTCCCTATACGTAGTTAACGGCATCATCCATACCAAAACCTTCCACAAAGAAGTAGATGCCAATACATATCTATTGGCATCCAGCCACCATCACCCCAACTGGTTGCGGAATATCCCTAAGGGGCAAGCACTTAGAATTAGGAGGAATTGTTCAGAAAACTCTGTGTATCACCAGCAAATTGGAGATTTGAGAACTAAATTTATTGAACGGGAGTACCAAAAGCAGGAACTGGACCTTGCAATCAAAGAGGTCAATGGAATAGATAGAGCATCACTACTGTGTGAGAGGGGACAGACAGTTGATAATGGTCGGGCCCAGTTTCCGTTTTTTATCACACAGTATAGTGGCATAGCCCCAATCATTTCAAAGACCCTGAACAAACATTGGAGCATTCTCCAAAGAGATCCAGTCCTTAAGGGCATTCTCCCCACTAAACCTAAGATTGTGTTTAAAAGAGCTAAAAATCTTAAATCTTCCTTATCTCCCAGCTGCCCGATAGATTGCCTGAGAGATCGCCATGTAACGTGGCTAAATGATCTCAAGGGCTACTATACATGCTCCAAGTGTATCGGATGCAAGCACAGTATAAAAACAAAGACTTTTAAATCTAATGTGACAGGCAAAAGCTTTAACATAAAAACTTTCATCAACTGCAAAACCAATTTCTGTGTCTATTTGCTGGAATGCCCGTGCGGCCTGCAATATGTGGGCCGCACGGGGAGACCCCTCAAACGGAGGTTCGCGGAACACGTTTATAACATCAGGAGGGGCCTCGAGACACACAGTGTCTCCAATCATTTCAGGCAACACCACAATCAGAATCCAGAAGGTCTAGTATGTGTAGGGATCGACAATCCAAAAAGTAATTGGCGTGGGGGGGACAGGCTCAATACAGTTTCTAAAAGAGAGAGTTATTGGATCTACACACTCAAAACCCTGTCCCCCCTAGGACTTAATATCGAGTTCGATCTTGCAGCCTTTCTGAAGGATTTCTAAATCATTTTATTCAATGTAGTGGGAATTTTTATATGTCAAATGAACCACATTGATTTCAGTGTTTTAATTATTTTATTAATTCTAGTGGATGTCTTATTATTACAATATGTTATTATTTGAATTGTGTCAATATTAGACATATGACAAGTAATGTGTATTTTTTAATTTTTTTATTTCTTAATATTTGTGATACTCATATCATTTCAACTATCTATGCAGAAGGGATTTTGTGTTTAGAGTTGCCATGGACACAACCCCAGTCGCGCGGTCACTACCAAGCAGACATTCCATGGTATATTGATAAGCTTAAACTCCACCCCCAGTAGGAGTCTCTCTCCATTTGGGTTTGCATATAAGGTAGCAGCGACTAGGCTCCACCATCCCCTGACGAAGTGACCACGTGTCACGAAACGCGTAGGGAGGAGGAGCCTAGTGAATTGAGCCATCGCAGCACCTGTAGTCCTGACACGAGGAGGGTTTCCTGCATCACTGACGTCACACGCCGAGTCGACAGCGTGTCCGTGTGCAGTATACCTCCCCGCTGTGTTGGAAGGATTTGCAAGCTGCGGACGGCATTAGCGCGGAGTATCATCCACATTGCACCATGTGAGTGTATTTTAAGCATTGTTTAATTGTTTTAGCCCAATAAAGTAATTGCATACTACACCATATTGTGCCCATCTTATCTCACGTCGGTGGGGGTGTCGCAACGGAACCATCCCTGACGTCATTGAGGACTGTGATTGATCCCAGTAAGCTGTCTCCACACGGGGGTTCGTGAGAGGAACAGAGGAGAAGGGGAGCCACCACAGATTCTCTCCAATGAACATACAGACATAACCCATGTGAGTAAGATTCTGTATTATCTTAGATAGGGATCTGACTGTAGAAATACGCTGCGCAATCAGGTGTGTCTGTCATCTATATTTCAGAAGGTGTAATCATCTACATCAAAGACACTGTCCCATCTGAAACATCTTTATCAAGCCCAACTACCATCTTGAAAGATCAGAGACTTCCTTTAAGGTCACGGTATCTTGGACTTATAGCGCTGGGGACTATATATTTGTTTGTGCACTTTTGTTACCAGGTTTGGAATAGCCTGTCATATTGTCACCAAGCTGCTTATGTTATAGATTTTGTTCTCACTTGATGTTCACCATGACACATATTGTTTAGCACATTATCGTTAGCACATATTAATTTGTTTTAGTGTAGGTTAGCGCTTTTTGGAGGGGTTATTTTCTTTGTTTTGTTTAATATTATGGATGAAATGGAAGGCAGAGTGTACAGTACCTTTTAGACATTACAAAAAAGATCTGCAATTGGGTTGATATTCTAGAAGGCGTGAACACAATGATAAATGTTTTATTTAAACTGGAGGGTGGGTTATGAGGGTTACAAGAACAATTCCAAGCACAGAAGTATGAAATCATGTACAGTTACATGGCAGAGACCTGTGAGGTTGTAAAAGATCGATACACTGTAACTTCACTAACAGATGTAACCAGCCTTGTTATTCCTAGTGATAATACTGTACAACATGTCTCATTATAACTCAGTCTATCACAGGGTTTTCATTGTATTAAATGATAGTGATGGCCCAGAATAAATCAACATATCCAACCTCAATGCAGCAAAAAGATCAAAGAAGCATGCCACATCTGTATATATTCATGTATATCTTTAGTTAAATAGCGCCCATTGTATACTCAGTGGGTTACAAAAGCTCTGATTCTGAAATCTTTTGTTGGTCCATTAAAAACATCACAACCTATGACTAAAGAAAAAAGAAATGATCTGTAAGCATTATTTGAAACCTAAATAGAATAATTTACTCTATTAAATCATCTAAACCGTATCAAGAGGAATAAGAACGTACATGCTAAAGCCATTGAAAATAGATGCAATGTGCGCAAAGAAAATCAGCGTAGATACAATACAATTGGTGAAGACTAAAGCACGTGGTTTGGCTGAGTCAACAGAAAGAGTCAGTCAGTGCTGCCAAGCAGGGAAGCGGTAAAAAATTGCAGGTCCAGAAGCTGTAGAATTGTTTGGGATTTTTTAAGACACCAAAGTCACTGCAGTTCAAATTTGCATTCTGTACAGCCTGGGATCATCTTTATGAACACGCCTGCACAAAAAGTAAATATGGGAAATAGTGGAGTGCAAACCATAAAGTTAAAAAAAAAAAGGAATGTAAAGGATGTGAAGTAAGGGTAATTTTTAACAACACACTTAGAAAAGGTGCACCAGTCTAGCAGGAACTCCCACCTGAACGCTGGATCAGTGCAAAAGAAAAAATAATATTACCAGACAACACTAAAAAAGTTCCTATAACCACAAAATATTTATTTGAAAAATGCAAAACATGTCTATTGAACTATAGACAAAAGAGCAGGGGAGGAGCACACATGCTACGTCCCCTTTTAGTGTAATACAAAGTCCTTAATGTTTGCGGCACAATGGCCCTTTTTTTTAGATGAAACAATCAGAGCAGCAGAATATGGTATACACAGTGTATTTAGCAATCCTTTTATAAACTGTCTTGGATGCCCCATGCAGGCCAAGTACGACCCCAGCAGCTGCCAGGGATGGTGACATCATAGCGCACATGCGTTGCCCTTTTGAGTGTTGCCTCGTAATACTGTTTTCTTTTTTGAACACACCTCCACCTGATGAGGAGCTAGCTGCACTACCATGAACAAGAAAGAAGTCTTGACCAGTTATTACTCAAGGTAATACTCACATAGAAAGACAGGCAGACCTGTAAGGGGTTGTTTGCACATCTAATATCAGCTCCTTAGAGGGAAGAAGTAATAGATGCCAGTTTCACATAATTTTGTGGGTCATTAAATGTAATACATGAGGAAAGATTTCCAATGATATCTAGGACCCTGGAACTTGAGCTCTGCATGATTATATTAGGTGTGGCTAAAACAGCAACATGGGTCGTCAGGTAATCCAAAATATAGTACATTCAAGAAGTTTTTCCCCGGAAGTTTCACAAAGTTATGAATGTCGATGCAGATTAATTTGCATCCATTTGGTCCACTTGCATCCAAAACCACAGCTGCAGAGGAAGAAGAGTACTGTGGTCAATTAGCACATTTGATAAATATGTATGACTAAATATGCCTTAGTGGATTGTAAACAACACTGATTTGCAACTATAGACAACTTTACTAATATTTGCCTAGTTGACTCAATGTAAAAATGTATATTACAATAATTTATATCAAATATTCAGGAATTATATATTTTTTTTTTAGTATATAAGTGGAAACGATTGCAGCTGTCAGTCATCCTCCAGAAAAAGAGATTCTACTCAATATCTCATTTTATTTAAGAAGATCCACATTGTTCATGATCAAGCAGGTTTGACGTTTTTGGAGGAGTTTCGGTAATGTCCTAAAGACATGATGTCTGCTGCACTTGTGACATCTTTTTAATCTGCACCAACTGCATCTTTTCTTTTCTACAGTTTGGTATCTTGGCCAGAAGCAGAGACAGAGAAAACTCAAGAGACCAATTGTAAAAAATAGCCCATTGGATCCTTTATTGAGTGACCTTGATTGACATTGCACTGAGAAGCAAAGTTGCAAAATGCGCTGTCCAGTGAGACCGAATGTAAGGATCATCTACATTAAGGTGAAGAGGTGTGGAACGTCCATGACTCCTTTATATATTTGTACAACTGGTATTTTTTACAATTGGTCTCTCTTCTCTTCTCTCTCTCTCTCTCTCTCTCTCTCTCTCTCTCTCTCTCTCTCTCTCTCTCTCTCTCTCTCTCTCTCTCTCTCTCTCTCTCTCTCTCTCTCTGTATTTTAGTGTTATATAACATATTAGGTTACATTATTAAATACAATGATTTCCTTTTTAATCTCTGATATAATGAAATATTATTACATCAAAAAATGCAACTACAATATATAAAATAATTGTACTATATTTGTTTTATAAATGTACTGCATTATGTTTAAATGGTAATACCGTACAGTACATTATTCTTACATGATGAAAGATTAAAGTGCAGTTGCCCCAAATGTATGTATGTATATATTTATTTATATAGCACCATTCAAATATTACCTATTTTGAAAGGGAGTACACTGTGATTCGAGTTAAAGCAGATTGCCTATTTTTATTTTCTTTCTACAATGTTTTTTTTAATTTTATTTCAATTCCTATTTAAAAAGGTCCAAACCCTGCAGGCAAGAGTACACATGGCAACTCCTGCTGTTTATTCTCACTTTATTCTCCACTCCACAAAGCAGCACTGAATGGCTTTCCATGCAAAGAAAGTAATTTATCAGAAAAAAGGTCTTATTTTAATCTTCCTAGAAAAGGTTTAGAATGAGGTCTAGTAGTGTCGATAAGTGTGAGGAACTTAGCAGCAATATTAACTTACTGTAGCTCTTGGGCTAATGTTGTAGGAAACAAATACACAGTTTAACTGATATCCTACTGTAACACATTGGGAAGAGATCTTAACAACAACAAAAAGAAGAAAAATGCTGAGTGCAATGCCCCTATATTGAGTCACTATAAAGACTAATTGAGATGTTATGGCTATAGTCTGTCTATATGACTAATAACAAACATGCATTCAAAAAAACAATGAAGATGTGATTTAAAAGGTTTTGAATAGTTTGTCTTTACAATGGGTGTCTTGAGGAAACATGGTTTGTCACATTGTTTTTGTCCCTCTGCCTCTATATGAACACACGTTATTGGTCTGTACGTTCAAGGCTTGGATGTTTTAGCCTGGCTTTGTAACTATGGCCCATTGTCTTGACAGGACCTCAAGAATCTTAAGTAAAGAAAATGATCATAGTTGTACTAAGTATTTTATGATATATGAAAAAGGCTGAATAGGTGAATAGGAGATTCAAAAGGTACAGAGAAAGGTGAGCGCTGGTTGTAATGTAAAATAGGCGAGAAGGCTACTTGAATATCCCCTGGAAACAGGTCCAAAGATACTGCTGAACATACATCTTTTTGTTTAAAGCAGCAGTTCAAGCAAATCCTACATGTGTGGTTTTTTTTTTTAATAAATCATTTCTGTACTATGAGAAAATACTTGTAGCATTTAAAAAAAATGTTTAAAGACATTTTTAATGTTTCAAATGTAGGAATCATTTCCAAAGTGACAGCCCCCTTCCCCTTCTGATAGGCTCTGGATCTTGAGACCCGCCCTCACTCTAACAGTGCACCAATTGTATCTAGTAACTGCCCAGTCAATCATATTCCAGGACTACATTGCCCAGAATGCTGTGCAAGAAATGAATTAAATAATGCAGAGCAAGCGATTGATTACAGGAGAATGGATGGATCTGCAGCTTAGCTAATCACTTGTCAGTGTGCAGATTGTATTGATGCCCATATTGAATGGGAAATATATATATATATTTTTTTTTGTTTTTTGAACGACAGCTTTAATTTTGGTTCTGCTTATTTTATCATTGCCTGTAGACAAGAGACATTCAATCACAAAAATAATGTTTCTTTTAAAATGTTCCATGTAATACTAGGAACCCTAATTATGAGATTTGTAAGGTCCAAGATTTGGTTAATATACACAAAAAAAGAATTAGCAACAATCAGAATTTTGCATATAAACGGAAATGGATTGTGCTTTATCAGTGAAACAGGGAAATGAATGTGTGTTTAATTGATTGTGTATGCTTAAACATGAGTAATAGAATGCTTGAGTTATATCACAGATTTTTAATAGTGTTCAAAAAAGTACCTGACACCATAAACACCAGTATAACATAAGATTACCTGGAAACAAGCAATGTATTTAAATTGTCTTTTTTTTTTTTTAAATAAATTACATTTTTACAATTACAAAGCTAAATAAAGCAATCAAATTTTACATTTTTATGAAAAACATCTTCAGTTTACATCAAAATAAAACATTACATTCTCTATTTTGTTTATTAGAAGCAGCAACAACATAAAAAAAAACACATGTTCACAAATTGTTTAGAAATAAGTTATCCTTTTTTGTTAGTAATTATTAGCAAATAAATTACAAGCACTTGTAGCCCACATACATGTTGAAGAATTGGCACCATCATTCTAAACATATACTGTATACAGTATGGTTCTCTAGTAACAGATACCACCAGCTGCATGTCATTCTAGGTGTACATGTAATATACATGGTACATATGTTCACATTTGGTGTGTCAGAGCAGCTTAGCAATCCATTTAGCATGTGTAGTATTATTATTTAGACAACATATACAGCTTATATACACAAATGTATCAATTACAACACCTTTTCATTCTCTCTTTGTTAAGAGATAAGTGTTTTTTTGACAGAATAAAAATAGGAACTGGAGAACTGATAAGTTGAATTTATCAAAAAGCTGAGGCTAAATATGGGTTCTATTAGCTAAGCAACACTTCAAGCAAACATTCCCTGGACTAGATATTTAAATGTCACTGTACTTACAATAAGAGCCACATAATTCTAGCTATTAAAGAGTGTATGCGTCATTTACATTGTGGGGGTTCCTTAGACTTTGATGTATGAAATGGATCAAGCTTAGATGTTCCAGTTTGGTGAACTCTGCATTGGTTAAATGTTGTATCTTGCGCATTCTATGTTATGTATCCAAGGTAAATTGTCTGCTTCTCAAACCTGATTCTAGGAACCTATGCAACAAGATCCAAATGACGATGTCTCGAAGGTAAATTAGTAGACATGTGGTAACGTTAGTTGACTACCAATTTACTTATATACCTCCCAATACAGTCATTTAAACTGGAGAGATACTGGTGAACACACCAGAGAGATAAACTCATTTAAATATATATTATGAGTTATATAAGTAAATGGGTAATATACTAAAAAGGACTCTCTCTCCCTCTCCTCCAAAAGTCATATTTTAAAGTCTGGAAAAATACTTGGTGATTTGTGACAAAAGCGTCTGATTTAACAACTAATTTCGGGTCTGAAAACGGGCCAATATTGCCTGGCTCGTAATCCTTTGTGATGAGTTTGCACATTTCTATCAATTAGATTCAAATAATACCCTAACTCCTGTAATGCTGTAGAAACTACACACTCGGTCTAATTTGTTATACAGTATGGCGATATTTATTTCAATATGTATTCGGACATAGGGAATAGAAACTGAGGGTTGATACAGCCTCATACTCTATTAAGGAATGGAGAGCAAGTGTGACATTCTTCATTTATCCACAACTACAATCATTACTGTATAACTATAATCTTGCTAGAGATTTGCACACCCTTACATCTGCAGTGCATATCAGACATTGGCACAAAATAGCTAGTGTTCACAGAAAAACACGCCCCTCTTATTTTGTGATTTAATTTTGTCCAAAATAATTGCCACATGCTTGAAATTTGCTTTACATTTTCTTCTGTTCAGCCTTGTAAAGTGCTGTTTTATGGGGATTTAGGCAACGTTTGCAAGTGTGTGTATCAACAGGACAATTTGCTTCTGTCGGTATCTTGTCTTGTTCTTATCAGCCTCAGTAAGTCCTGTCTACATTCCACAAGTTTGTGACTCTCCTTAAAAATGAGTGAAAATTCACAAGCAAACAGATTCTCAAATGTGTACAGTATGTAGTGCTGACTCTAGGCAGTACCATTATATAAGATAACTTGTGGCACTGGAAGACAGATTACAGCCCAATCAAATGATGGCATCTTATGCAATAGCACTTCTTTGTAAACATGGGCCCTTAACCCAGCAACACATTACTCGGCAGGCCTGCCCAGCACTGAAGAGGCTTAGAGGCCAGAGCAGATTGATGGTACAGTTTTAAGCATGCCAGCTATGGAATGGGCGTAACATGTGCAAAATGAATAGTATCCAACGAATATAATGGACAGATATAATAATATGAAGGTGTTATTATCATGGTAAGCTTGTCATCCATATTCATTTAAGAGGGCAAGCAGTGTTGCTCACCACTAAGAGAATTGAATTATAGTGGCAAGAGCACAACCACAGTGCGGTTAATTGAATTGGTCCATTTCGTGGCAAATTAAAACACCCAAAGGTACTTTCATATACTCCTGAAAGAAATAATTCAGATGAGATTGAAATAAAAACAAAGGTAATTAAGGTAAACCGAGTGGAATTTCAGGAAAGGCTTCTTCATGCAAAAAACGAATGGATGTTTGAATCAACTTTGAATATAAAGTATATGCAAGTAATCAGGTGTGTGCTGACATAAAAAAAGATATCGGTATTAAGGAAAAAATACAACTTGCTAAAGCATTAAAGTCTAAATTCACTAAATAGCAAAAACCCAGATCTGTGCCTCCTTAACTTCCATTTACTAGACCTGGTGTTGTTTGTTAGTAAAACCACCACTGTTACGTACCTGTGTTTTCCAATACACTGCACATGCACATTGGTCAAACATTAAGGTGCGTTATAAGGTAGCGTTATTAACAGAGATTTTCATGTGCAAATCTTATAATATGAGAAATTTACTGTTTTTACTGTATACTTATTAACTTTTTCACTTAATGATATGGTATATAAAGTAATAATGACTGTATAAAGGATGGGTGTAGAATAATGTATGTCCATCCTTCATTTATTTTAATTATAAATGAATAAAAATGTAATATTAATTAATATTGTTGAGGTATTTATGGATATACATTATTGTACACCCATACTTTATACAGTCATTATTACATTATGTACCATATTAGTTCACACCAACATATCCCTTTAATTACTAAAATCCACAATAAAGTTTATGTTGTGTTTCAGACAATTATATGATCTGTATCATGTATCTCTTTATGTAACTTTTTGCAATGAAATAGTTAAGTCCTGTACTCATTACACTGCTTTTACACTATTCCCTGAAAAAATAATAATAATAAATAGGGTCCGGGTGTAAGGGTGGCTCTTGTAAGGTGCTAAATATCATAGCCTCATTAACATGTGCTAACATTGACTGAGGTCTGAGGATCTCCGTTGTTGGGTAAACTGCTCATTACCATATGATTTGTAGGGTCCTAAGTTCCCTATTCTATAAGCCTTCATAAAAAAAAATCACCCTGCCATTTACAACGCCTGTTTTTTTAGCGTTGCTATCACGGTATTCAGAAATCCTCGATTACCTGTGATAGCAAAATTCCCCAAACGGCCGAGTAGCTGGCGACATGATGATCATCTCACTGAAAAGGGCAAACTGGGCGATTTTTTTCCAGCTTCTTAGAGAGCTGCGCACAGAGAGCCGGCTCTCCCTGCGCAAATCTCACCAGAAATATATGTTTTTTAATAACATTTTTAATACCAGCTTAGATGAGCAGGGGGTCCCCGGAGCAGAACCGCGTTAATTTCAGGTCCAGGGACCCCCTGCTTCCCGAGATACAGGCCCCATTATGGGGTGCCATAACGGGGCCTGTAACTCGGGAAGCAGGGGGTCCCCAGACCTCAAATCAACACGGTTCTACTCCGGAGATCCCCTGCTCATCTACACTAGTAATAAAATTAACTAAGGCAATGAAGGGGTTAAACCTAAATAGCCTGTTTCTTGGGACAGAGGGGGTGGATGAAGGGGGTAGGAGTCCCAGGGTGGGTGCTTATGCCTGCCTGGAAGGTTGCGGGAGGAATTAACCCCTTCACTACCATAGCATTGGGAACTGATTGGTAATGAAGGAGTTAACCAGTCCCGCTACCCCCAAGAAGGTATAAACACCCACCCTTGGGGCTACTGCCCCCATCACCCAATCCCTCTACCCCAAAGAAACAAAAATAAACACAACAACCCTACTACCCATCTCGTCTACCCCCAACAAACCCCCCAAACACATACAGTACAGTAATGGCCAAAATGAATATTATCCACATATGAACAATAGTGCATTTGCCCATTTCAAAATCAAACATTAGCCAGCCAGCATTAATGAAGTAAATAAAATGTTCAATTTACCCCTGCCATCATGAACGACGTCCTCGTCAGCATACTGCAGGTCCATGTTCTCCGATGCCAGCAAGAATACAAGAAAAAATACAATCTAATGGCCCTAACCTTAGCAGTTAATAACCACTATAGTAATTAAGGGGTTAAACTTAACCCTCTACCCACCCACCTCAGACCCACTATACCCACCCTGCACCCAATGATTGGCACAGTGGTATATCATATCCATATAATATGGGCATGATAAGCCACTATATAACTCAATGGTCAACCTAATAAAAATAATTAAGGCCAAAAATAAACAATAGTCAAAGAAATATACCAGCACCTAAACACCCCAACAATAAAATAACTAAATAGCCTAATAGAACACATCATAAATAATTATCTATCACCAAAAAAGCAACATTTTAACAATTATGTTATTCCAAAACAATACAATTAAATAAAAAACTATCCAAGCAAATTATTAAACAAAAAAACCCCAGCCAAACAATCAATTAAATAAATAAAACCAGTAGCCAACAAACCAATTAATTAATTTACACAAGTAGCCAATAGAACAAATAATAAATTTAAAATGCTAACCAATCCTAAAATGTACTAAAAACAAGCCATACAAATTCTAAACAATTTAATCCAAACAATAAACAGAAATCGAAAAAATAACAATCAATAGAAAACAAGCATTTGCCAAAAAATGCATTGGCTGTTACTGTATTTATCTGTACCCTGAAGGGGCACAGATTCATTCAATGTCAGTCAAATGGCAATACAAACATAAAAATAAATAAATACTGTAATAAAAAAACTGAAAAAAGACATTGACATACATTCAATATTTCTCTTACCTTTAGAAGTCATCACCCTCTGAATCCTGTTGTATCTGCATGCTCCCGTACCACAACGTCATCACCCGCAATCAAACACCATCCACCTTAAAGACAAGCAACAGGTAAAAAAAATCTTCTATCACTGTCTTTTATCTTCATCTGTCATTATTTTCATCTTTTATTCTATCTTCATCTGTCAAATGAGACGTACATGCCTTCTATATGGCATGTGATGTCACATTTAAGGTCAGATGGTACAGCTCCAATCCGATCATGTGCCCACTTTTTTTTTTTTTTTTAAAGGATGTGACGTAATCTCCAAGGGAGGTACGTCACATCCTTAAAACCTCATGGCTAATCTCACATGGTATTACAGCCAATGGGATTTCAGACCACATCAACCATGTGGTTTTAAAAATGTGACGTACCTCCTTTGTGATGACATCACATCGTTCAAATTTTTTTTTTTTAAAGGCAGCACATGATACATTGTCCAATTAATTGGAGCTGTACCATCTGACCCTTAAATGTGACATCACAGGCCATATATAAGGCATGTACGTCTCATTTTACCTCTAGAAGACGATGAGACAACATCCTTTGTGGATTTACCATGGGCCTTTGGATTGACAGATGAAGATAGAATAAAAGATGAAAATAATGACAGGTGAATATAGAAGACGGTGATAGAAGATAAAAGAAAGAAGATTTTTTTTTAACCTGTTGCTAGTCTTCAAGGTGGATGGCGTTGGATTGCGGGTGATGATGTCGCAGTACGAGAGCTTGCAGATACGCTGAGATATGGAGGGTGATGATGTCTAAAGGTAAGTAAAATATTGAATGTATGTCAATGTCTTTTTTTCAGGTTTTTTGATAGTATTTATTTCTTTTTGTTTTAGTGATTGCTCATTGACTGATACTGTATTAATCTGTACCCCTTTAGGGTACAGATAAATACAGTAACAACCAATGCATTTTTTTTGACAAATGCTTGTTTTGTATTGATTGTTATTTTTTAGATTTCTGTTTATTGTTTGGATTAAATTGTTTAGAATTTGGATGGCTTGTTTTTAGTACATTGTAGGATTGGTTAGCATTTTAAATGTATTATTTGTTAAGTTGGATACTGGTTTAAATTAATTAATTGATTTGTTGGCTACTGGTTTTATTTATTTACTTGATAGTTTGTCTATAGGTTTAAATTAATTATTTGTTTTGTTAGCTAATGCTTTTATTTATTTAATTGATTGTATGGCTGGTGGTTTTATTTGTTTAATAGTTTGCTTTGATAGTTGTTTATTTAATTGTATTGTTTTGCAATAACATAATTGTAATAATTTTGCTATTTTGTTGATAGATAATTATTTGTGATGTGTACTATTAGGCTATTTAGTAATTTTATTGTTGGGGTGTTTAGGTGCTTGTGTATTTTTTTGACTATTGTTTATTTTTGTCCTTAATTATTTTAATTAGGTTGACCATTGAGTGATATAGTGGCTTATCATGCCCATCGGGTTGGGTGGTTAGGCTTCCTGGGTGGGTAGCGGGTGACAGGGCTTAACCCCTTAATTACTAAAGCGGATATGAACCGCTAAGTTGATTAAGGGGTTAGGGGCCATTAGATTGTATATTTTCTTGTATTCTTGCTGGCAACGGAGGACATGGACCTGCAGTATGTTGAAGAGGATGCCCTTCATGAAGCCACGGGTTAGTTGAATGTTTTATTTACTTTATTAATGCTGGCTGGCTAATGTTTGATTTTATAATGGGCAAATGCACTATTATCCATGTGGATAATAGTAATTTTGCCCATTACGGTACTGTATGTGTTTTTTGGGTGGGTTGTTGGTGGTAGAGGAGGTGGATAGTAGGGTTGTTGTGTTTAAAAATATTTGCGTGTAGCGAGGAAGGGTGAAGTTGTCATTTGGCCCTTGGTGGGTGTTTATACCTACCGGGTGCATAGCGGGAGGGGTTAACCCCATCATTACCCTAGCGGTATTAACCGCTATAGTAATGAAGGAGTTAACTCCACCCATAACCCCCGCCCCCCCCACAAGGCCTAAACACCTACCAAGGGCCAAATACCACCTTCCTGCACCCCAGCTACCCACAATAAAGATGGCACTGGTAGTTAACCCCTTCATTGCCTTAGCGGTAAGCTTCTAAGGTAATGAAGTTGCCTGTAAATGCATTTTAATTGCATGGGTTTCATGCCGTGGACATCCAGTTCTGATATTAATGGGAATCAGCTCCGGAGACCCCCGACATCAATCTTATGCAGGAAAAAAAGCATTTTTTCCTAAGTCCTCTCTCTCCGCCTTCTCTGCAGGTTCTCCTCAGCCTCACGCAAACGTTTCCTGGCATGAGGATTTGGGGAGAAATCGCCATTCTAGACCCGCGATAGGCCTCGGTAAGCTAATCGAGGCTACTAGAATTGCACGAGTTTAAGAATCTGCCGATAAGTGGCTTATCGCCAGCCAGACGGCAATTTTTTCTTTTTTTGGGCTGAAATTTTGGGCGATTTATGCCTTTATCGTCCACTTATCGAGGCTTACTGAATAGCAGTAGGCAATTTGGCCGATAAGTGCTCGATAAGTGGCTTTTTAAGGCTTATAGAATAGGCCCCCAATCCTCCGTTCTTTTTAAGGAAAATGTCAGGACATCGTAGGGCTAAGCACCTTTGGGGATATGCAATACAATAACGATAAACAGCCCTCACACTAATGAAATAAAGTATACAATGCGGGGTGCCAAGGACTAGAGAGGACCCAATCCCTCTCAAAACAATACAAAATACTGAATAGTCCAGCACTCCCTATATAGAGAAATCAGATCACTGGTATAGAACCAAAAAGGTAAGTTTTAATACATGCACAAATTAATTAAAAAAAAGCATACAATACCACACATGGAAAACTACAATAACATAAAGGTAGTACCATATATGGGGTGTGTGGGGGAAAAAAGTGGAACAAAACAAGGGGATGGGGGGGGGGGCGCAACAACAAAAAGGTGGGTATACAGGGGAGTACAGAGGGGGCAACATTTCGGGGATTACCTCTTCTTCAGGCCCATTCCCCTCAGTCCCAAAAGGGACAAAAGGGTACTTCCCTGATCCCAGAACCCACAAAACCACAAATAGGCCCCAAATGAGAAAGAATAAACCCTCCACTAATTCTGATAGCAACAATTGGTAAGTCTAAATTAATAAGTAATGACAAATATATCCTCCACTAATCTAAGTGTTCAATAGTAGACAGAGATAAACATAGTGAGATAAATGCAAAATCTAAACATAAAGGTCATAAACAGAATGCAGCACTAGGTGTTCAAAAGTCATAAGAGGTAGGTAGAATAAATCAAACCAAAAGGTTCTCTGCACAATAATCAGAATGCGCCTGCTCCTCTCTCAGAAGGGTGCCTACAATCATCTGCACAGTCAGGAAGTGTTTTAAAGCCCTGATGATGTCCTCCTCAGTGGGCGGGCACTGAGAATGTAATTATGTAATTTGGGTCCTATTTGTGGTTTTGTGGGTTCCGGGATTATGGTTGTACCCTTTTGTCCCTGTTGGGACTGAGGGGAACGGGCCTGACGAAGGGGTAATCCCCAGAACGTTGCCCCCCTGTACTCCCCTGTATACCTACCTTTTTGTTGTTGCGTCCCCCTCATTTTTTGCCCCCCCCCCTGTTTTGTTCCACTTTTTTCCCCCACACCCCATATATGGTATTACCTTTATGTTATTGTAGTTTTCCA
Organism: Ascaphus truei; assembly: GCF_040206685.1. Taxonomy (NCBI): domain Eukaryota; kingdom Metazoa; phylum Chordata; class Amphibia; order Anura; family Ascaphidae; genus Ascaphus; species Ascaphus truei. Next base: position 402,593,075 of record NC_134485.1, on the reverse strand, counting down.
TGTGTGGTATTGTATGCTTTTTTGATTCATTTGTGCATATATTAAAACTTACCTTTTTGGTTCTATACCAGTGATCTGATTTCTTTATATAGGGAGTGTTGGACTATTCAGTATTTTGTATTACCTTTGGGGATATGCGTTACGGATATGGATACGTTAAATTGGGAAAACTGAGCATAAAAAAATTAGCAACCTTATGAGGATCTAGCCCATAGAGCTGTTTAGTGAATCTGGACCATATTATTATTGTATACATGGGGGAATATAGCAATTGATATACTTACAGTAATTAAGAAATGTAAGATAGTGACCACTTGCAATTGGGTCTGCAGTATTACTGTCAAGTGGAGATAATAAGTAGAACATCTGGTTCAAGAGGTTCTTAGCTGCCTGACTACTTTTTGTATGTACAGTATGTATCTACAGTAAATAGGCCAATGCTAGTATGCATTTAAAAGCCAAATAATTGATTTTCACAGGTTAAAAAATGCTTTGTATGTTTAAATAAAACTTTTGTAACACAGGATGCAGACTAGGTAGCTAGGGGCCTGCAATTCGCACTCTCTCATATTAGCTTTGTATTCCCTTAAGCCAGGGGTTCTCAACTCAGTCCTCAAGACCCACCAAAAAGATCATGTTTTCAGGAAATCCCTGCTTTCGCACAGATGGCTCAATCAGTCCCTGCTACAGCACAGGTGCCTCAATCTGTGGCTCGGTCTTTGACTGAGCCACTGATTAAGCCACATGTGCAGAAGCTGGGATATCCTGAAAACCTGACTTGTTGGGGGGTCTTGAGGCCTGGAGTTGAGAAATACTGACCTAAGCATATGCAAATGGTTGTAAAAGTTGTGCTTATCAGTTGTATTATTACGCCAACTACTTTGATAAACATGCACTAGAAACACCCACCTCCAAAGCAATCAAATATAGCACCAAGATTATAACATTACCGTCTGATCTAAATTAGTCAGTTAATACAAAATTGTCCTTCATCCAAATTTATCCTCACAGCAAAATGTACATGGATCAGCCATTACTTTGATTAATTCTTTGTTAATACTTGTGTGTGTATATAATGTGTCACCTCCCTCATTAAATATGAATTTCTGATTAAGATCCTTTCACTCAGGGCCGCCAACAGGTGGGGTCTGCCGGGTTTGTGGTCCCGGGCTCGCTGGTTGGGGGCACCTGGTCAGGCGACACTGCACATTTCCCCTGAACTCTGGCCAGGCCCTGCTGCTGGTCGCGGCCAGGCCCTGACTCTCCGCTGTCTATAAGCCTCTTCCTTTCTCTGGCCCACACCGCCGAGCTTCCAGTGCCGGTGCGTGCCGGTGCTCTCTGACGTCAGCGCACGGAGTGCCAAAAGCTGGGTCAATCTTACTTCCAGCGTGCTGACGTCAGAGAGCCCCGTCGTGCACCGGCAGTGAAAGTTCGGCGGTGTGGGGCAGAGAAAGAAAGAGGCTTATAGGCAGCTGACCGCGACCAGCAGCAGGATCTTGTCAGAGGTCAGGGGAAATTTGAAGACACCGGGTTTGGCCTGACCCAAGGTAAGCTTGTATTTTTATATGTATTGGGGGTATTTTTTATATGTATTGGGGTCTGGGGCGTATTTTTATATGTATTGGGGGTATTCTTATATGTATTGGGGGGGTTGGAGGAATTTTTCAAGTTTGGGGGCTTGGGGGTATTTTATATGTGTTTTTATATGAATTGGGGGGCTTGGGGGAATTGTTATATGTATTGGGGGGCTTGGGGGAATTTTTATATGGGTTGGGGTATTTTTTATATGTGTGTGTGTGTACGAAGGGGTTACATATATTGTTTTTTTAATATGTATTGGGTAGGTGATTTTTTTGTATGCATTTAGGGGCGTGGGGGAGGTTGTATATATTTGGGGGGTGGAGATTTTTTTGTTTGTATTTGGGAGTGGGAAGTTTTTTTGCATTGGGGGTGGGAAGTTTTTTGTTATATATCTTGTGGGGGAAATTGTGTGAGGGGGAGGGAATAAGTGAGCATGGGGTAATTGACTTGACGGAGGGAGAGGAGCGAGGGGGTGAGTGAGGTAAAGAGAGAGTAAGAGTGAGACGCAGGGGAGAGAAATACATGCGAGGTGGGAGAGTGAGAGGGGGTGAGACAGAAGGGAGAGAAATACATGGGAAGAGGAGGGGAGAGGGGGCTTGTGAGGTGTGAAATGGGGGAGGGCGTCTCGCAATACCGCTGACACGGTGTGGGGGGGGGGGGCCTGCTTACAATGTTTGTCCTGGGCCCCACGATTTCTGTTGCCGGCCCTGCTTTCATTAGTATCTGAAAAGTGTTGATCCTGTTCTACATAAGTAATTTGTTGCCAACTTGATGTCCAGCTGTGTCATTAAAGATTTGCATCTGTTTCAATTGCATACTTATGTATATTCAGATGTTAAAGATTTGGAATTTAATATTTTGCCGTGGATCTTATTACAAAACGTAAGTTCTCTTTACACTTACAGACTTGATTGTTATTGCTATACCGCTCATGTCCTCCACAAAGAACGCATCTACTGCTACCATGAACTTACAACATAACTCCTTGAATGCTGAATACTGCAAATTTTCACGTTACATTATTTATTCCTGTCTATAACGTTAATATTTTCCAAACCCCTACACAAAGCAATTTGTTCAAGTACATATAATATATGTTTATTCCAAACTGTAAATGTAATATTGAGACATTTCAATACAATATGTTAAAAAATATATTTTATGAAAATGGACTGCCTATCCCTTTTTTTCCCAAATTCTCGTTAGAAGTGTGCAAATTTGACTTTTCTAAATCTCACAGTACTTACTTACTCCATAAATCCAAACTTTGGATTAAAAAAATGTCAGTTTGGAAGTTGAAGAAAATGAGAGGGAAAACATTCCTCATTTCTTGTGTCAGGGAATGTCTTGCTAGCTCCAATATTATACATCCAATAGTGGAGAATGGTGCAAAAGGAAATACTTACAGCAGGTTAAGTCTCGGCTTGTTTAAGTAACATGTTTACACAGTGTATATAGTTCATCAACAGCCTTTTACAACATGCCACTGGCTGTTAAAATATGCAATTCACAGCAAAAGTTCTCTAAGGAATGAGTGACCTTTCACGTGTGTGTGTGTGTGTGTGTGTGTGTGTGTGTGTGTGTGTGTGTGTGTGTGTGTTGTGTGTGTGTGTGTGTGTGTGTGTGTGTGTGTGTGTGTGTATATATATATATATATATATGTGTGTGTATGTATATATGTATATATATATATATATATATATATATATATATATATATATATATATATATGTATATATATATGTATATATATATATATATATATATATATATTATATATATATACTGTCATTAAGGTTATGGTGGGTAAAAAAGGTGACAAAAACCCTCCACAGTAAAGCATAAAGCAACTGTAAATATTACTGTATGTTCATTTGCATGTCTTAGACAGGTCTGCAGACCTGTCTAAGACATGCAAATGAACATACAGTAATATTTACAGTTGATATATATATATATATATATATATATATATATATATATATATATATATATATGTATGTGTATATATATATATATATATATATACACACACACACACACACACACACACACACAGATGCAGCCACGAGTATTAGAACTCTTGCCTTGGAAATTCTGGGGCAGTCTCACAGTAAATGCCTCAACTTGCCACAACATTTCTGTGAGATTCTTAATGGCCCATTGGATTAACACAGCAGGGGTCCCTGCAGTCCCATTCAAACTGAATGGGACAGCAGGGACCCCCGCTGTGTTAATCCTATGGGCCATTAAGAATCTCACAGAAATGTTGAGGCATTTACTGTGAGACTGCCCCAGAATCTCCCAGAATTATGTATGTATATATATCAAAAACGAATAGACAATACATATATATATAAAACTACATTTAGGGAAAAAATTTTTTGATGTGCCCATCTTTTTATTTTTTTCTATACAGTGACTGTGTGGTACTTTGATAGTAGCGCCTATTCCAGTACTCTGGTTTTATTTGACTGGTGTGTGCCCCAAATCCCCCCTTCGTTGCTATTTAAATATATATTTATGTCTACTTTATTTTATATTAAATCATTACGTTTCGCAAAACTGTACATGCACAGCTGCCAATGTTTCAGGGTTCCTGTTTGTAAGGCTACTGCACTTCCTCGTTAAGGCTGCATCAGTTTTGCTAAATGTTCTCAGCACTATCCTTTTATAAGCATATTTGGCACCTAAGGATGGCTGTCATATGTGGTTGCCACAAGTTAAACTGTTCAGGGCTTCATATTTTTTTTCTATGCAGTGAAACTAACCATTCCCATCTGTGACATCTCAGCATCTACTCCATTGGTTTCTGAGGTTATCATGTATAAAAAAGTAATAAACTACAACTAGATGATTTACAAACACGTTGGCTGCTCTTTCATTTGTATGTATTGAAGAAAAAAAAGCTGCTTTGAGTAAACCCCAGTTTTCACTCTGTATTGCTTTGAAACCCTAATTCTGTCACAGTTCTAGGCTGTAATATACATACAGTATAGCCAAGTAAGGTAAAAGCATAGCTTTCTGGATTGGCTACACGTACTCATAGAAGACTTTGACACAGTTCAACAAGTTCCTAAACTACTTTCCCAGTATTTTTATCTGAGTAGCACTGAGATATTATATATATATATTTTTTTTTTACATGCATAAAAAAACTGAAGCAAATTAGTCATTAAAAAAATAAGCATTCAACTTACAGGGATGCAGTTACACTTCAATTAAACACGGCTGCTAGAAATATAATATACACCAAAACAACTTGCCCTTTTGAGGGAAATTACAAAACAGTACTCCAAAAAATATTTTTTTTGCTACTCCAGTACTTGTCGGCAACACGGTGAAATAGACAGTACATTTTGCTAACAAATCCCAGTCCCGTGTTTTGAACCACTGATATCCTATTAAAAACGAATGAATGATCGATAATTACAAAAGACAACTTCATAAACAACGTTGCATGTTAAAGCCCTAAATAGTTCAGTCACTTACTGCCGACCGTCAGCTATTCGTGCTGTGTATCAGGCATATGATACAAATAGGGATGGTTTGATAGTTATTTGATGTGAGTTACTGCCTTTTTGTTACGGTCTCTTCATAGAAAAATGCCTGCCATTTTGGTCCCAGATTTTGAGTCTGTTAGAAAATGTACATTCATGTTTGGTCTTCTAATCTTGATAAAAGATCAAGGTTCACTTCTGGGAAAAGAATCAAAGTAAACAAACAATATATTTTACAGTTGATTACAATCCACTTCATATATTTGCACATATTGTACAGCCCATTTTAAACTAAAGAAAAGCACTTGGTAGATAATACTATATATTATATATATATATTTAGACTCCATATCAGCCCTCGAGTGTAGTGTTTCTTAAAAGCCCACATTTTCTAAGGCCACTAAAATAACATCTGCTCAACGTTTTAAAATGGGACTCCTAATCTGGTGCTGCCTTATATGAAGTAATTGTTAGGCCTCCATTGCTAACATGGGGATCTGTTTCACATCTGTGCAAACAAGATCTGTGTTTTCCCCCAATCCTGTATTCATAGCTGTTGATATCCAATATTATCTTGAAATTACATTCACAATGAGGAGGAGCTCTGAGAATAATCTCTCAGGATCATACTGTCATATTTAGGAGATGATGGGATACAGAGAGCTGACTCTGAGACTGGGGAACTAGGGGAAGTGCTTTCTGAGTCAATGGAGTCTCTAAAAGGAGAGGGAGGAGTTAAAGCTACCAACTCCTCAACATCTTGCTTTACTACTGTTGCCTCTGAAGTGCTATCTTTGACGCTGTCAGTAGAAGAGTTTCTGGCAGACTGTGACCCACCGTTAAATTCGATGGCAGGAGCTGGCTGGATCTCTGCAAAGGTGGTCATGGTTGTAGGAAGCTGAATCTCTCTTGGGATCAGGTAGGAAGAACAGAGAGGAGTGGGCACCATTGGTCCTTGGGTATTTGCCGACAGCATCATGGAATTTAGTTCACTGATGTTAGCAGTAAACCGGGTCACAACACTACTGATTTGGTCCATAAGAGAACCTTGAGAAGAACCACTTCGTTGGGCAGTATCGGAATGAAATGAAGGAATATCGTCGTCTGTTCGGCTTACTGATGCTGCTCTCTGACTTATAGTACTGATTGGTGAAGGAGTCTGTGGTCTGTACTGCACTGGGTAGTGCTCTTCTGCTTCTGAAACATCATAAAGCATTTTGGCACTAGTATCTGGGAAAGCAGAGCTGCTGTATCTATTCTCTGTGCTGCTTTTAGAGAAGGGCTTAATAACAGCAGTTTGATTTGCATTCTCCTTTTTCTTTACATGGACAGAAAGCCGTTGCCAAAGATGATGACTTCTGCTGCTCTTCTCATTCTGTGCCCATGTAACAGATTTTCCATTAGAACTGAAATAGATAAAAACATATATCCTTAAAATATAAACATGTTTTTCGAAGACACTGCCACCGTCTCATTTATTTTATACATTATTCTCGTATCAAGTTCGACACATTTTCTGTTTTATTTCCCATGGTAAGTACTCAGATCTGAATTAGCACCTATGTTATGTATGGGCTTCCATTTAAGGCATCTAACATAGGATTCAGGGGTAGATCCTCCGAAGTGCACTAAATGAGGGCAAATAATGTTATGTTAATTAGGCAACAAACGTTATCTTGCCTTCATTTAATTGGGATCCTCAAAGCTAATTATATGCATAAATATAGTCTGTTAGCAAAACCACCATTACGTTACCTGTTTTCCAAAACACTGCACATACGCACTGGTCAAACTTTAAGTTGCGTTATTAACAGAGATTTTCATGTGTTTAAAAGGTAATGCAAATCTTGTTATAATTAAAGATGGGTGAATTTTTTTGTCAAATTTTGAGCTGCAGAGGATCGGACGGATTTCAGCAGATCAATCTCAAAAAGGGTGATTCACATTTGTGAAATTTTTATTATTATTACCAATACATTCCGCGGATTCCACAACCTGTCAACGGATTTGTATAATCCAATTTGTGAATTCAGCAATCTGTTGGCGGATTCTTTAAAAAAAAAAAATTTAAAAATCCGTTTGCGGATTTTACACTTTGAAATGGATTTTGAGTTGAAAAAGCGAGAATATCCGGGAAACGGATTTGGTCGGTTTCGCCCATCTGTAGTTATAATATGAGAAATTTATCAGTTTTACACTTATTAACTTTTCCCCTGAATCATATTGTTTGTAATGTAATAATTACTGTATAAAGTATGGGTGTACAATAATGTATATCCATCTTAATTTATTTTAGTTGTACATTAATATAAATGAAATATGAATTTATATTGTTGAGATATGTATGGCTATACATTATTGTACACTAATATTTTATAAAAATGCTGTGAAGCGCTATGTACATTAATGGCGCTACTGTCCCGGCCAGCTTTATTCTAAATCTTGCCGGGTGTATCGCGGGCTGACAGCGGGTCTTTTCTCCGCTTCAATAGATAAGCGCTAATGGCGCTTATTATTGAAAGCGCCCGAGGTGCGGGAAAACCAGCCAAAAACGGCCAAAGACAGCCCGCGTGCCGTCCGTGGCTATTTTTAAGCCGCGGAGGCAGCCGCATTAGCATAAAGCTTGCCGGCACAGTATATAAATAAACACATACATACATACAGTGATTATTACATTATACAGTATACCATATTAGTTGACACAAACATCACTTTAATCACTTTAAAACATGATATAGTTTGTGATGTGTTTCAGACATTTACTGTATATGATCCATAATATGTGTCTTTGTATGGTTAAGTAAAATACTCATCACGTTGCTTTTTGGCTTTTAGGCTATTCCCAGAAATAACTGAATGATAATCAGGGTCTGGATGTGAGTAAGGGCGGCTATGGGGAATGTGCCCAATATCATAGCGTTATTATTATGTACTAACATTTAATTTAGGTCTGAGGATCTCCTTTGTTAGGTAAACTACTCATTACCATATGATTTGCATATCAAGAAGCTTAAGGTCCGTTAAAATGTACGGCTCTGTTATTTTTAAGGAAAACGCCAGCACATCGCAGCACTAAGTATTTTTGGGGATACGCGTTATGGATACGTTAAATAGAGATAACGAAACGTTAAAAAAATGTGCGACCTTCTTAGGATCTGCCCCTTAGTTTGTACATGAATTGTTCACTTTTAAACGCATATCTGATTCCTCATGTATTACATTTTAAACAGAAATGTTGATCACCATAATCAAATCATCCTACAAGCCACCAATTATGACATCACATTGTTGACATATTAAATGTGTGTATTTAATCTGGGGTACCTTATCAGCACGTGCATGAAATACCACATTGCTCTTATTTATTTCTTGAAGGTACTACAGTACATTGTTTATATAAATCTTAAACCACTGGATCAATCAACAGGCAAGAGGCGAATGTACCAATAACTACCCATACAATGCCATATTTTTTATTGTCTTAATAGTAATCATTAGAAATATTACAATCTCATCATATAAGCCATATTCATATTACTTCTTGAAGTGTACTAAGGAATATAATATAGTAGGGAGCCTGAAAAGCATCAATTGAAATATGAATATCATAGTTAAATATTATGTGTTGCATCTTCACATTAAATATATTGTTCAAGTTAACTCCAAAACAGATGTCTCTAATTAAATGACTAGCCCCCATCCCCCCGCCCCCCCACCTCCCCCACCACCTCCCCCACCACCATCACCAGTATGCACAGATCTGCAGGTTAAATGGTAAACATGTTACCTAATGTTACTCATTTTACATACCATAGGAAGCCTGGAATTAAGTACAGATGGTTGTCAACCTTCAATGTATAGTATTATACATTACAGTACATTGGCACGCACCAAGATAAAACATTATTAAAATACACACTTTAAATAATAAACACGTATACAGTATTGTTGATTTTTTTGTCCTAAGGGCCATTTCATTATTTGAGATACTGTACTTGAGGTCAGCCTCACTCCAGCAGCTGAAAAACAGGGGTGCTCAATTCCAGTCCTCAAGACCCCCCAACCAGTCGGGTTTTAAGGCTATCCCAGCTTCAGCACAGGTGGCTCAATAAGTGGCTCAGTCTTCGATTTGTACTTGGGAACCAGGTGGTTCCGGGACCTGAGTACTGAATTTACCCTGTTTTCAGTTATGTGAATAAAATAGTACGTTGAAAACATTTTGAGAAGCATTCATTGCTGCTTTAATACTCATGGGGAATTGTTTCCCCTTCCTGGGATCTAAATTTGCCGGATTCATTTAGAAAACTAGCGTTTCCATCTCTACATCTATCCCCCTATTCAATATGGAATAAAGTGATAAACACATTACTTCCAATGTTTTAGTTTGACTAATAATGTTTCACTTTGAGTTGAAGGAATAGCTTAGTGGTAAGAAGTCTGCTTATGAAGCAGATAAACCAGATTTTACTTCCAGTGTTAGCTTTGCTTGTGAATTTTGGAAAGTCATTTAATCTCCCTGTGCCCTAGGCACCACCAGTTAGTAGATCTTTGAGGCAGGAACTCATCTTGCCTGTATATATATATATGTGTGTGTAGAGGTATGTGTAGAGGTATCTGTACCGTGTTAGCCGAGCTTAATAATACAAAATTAATAGAATATATATATATATATATATATCTATATATATATATATATATAGATATATATATATATATATATATCTATATATATATATGCAGCATTATATATATATATATATATATATAAATATATATATATAATGCTGCATATATTGTTCACTTATTATATATTTATACAACATGTTTACATATATACAATATATATATATACAGACTGAGGCTAAGAATGAGATACTCTGCAGCAGCCAGCACAACAGCTAATAATACAAACATTGACAATCACCAACAGCAGGACTGCACTGTTAACCTCTCAGACTACACACCTAATCAAGCAGAGTCCTCGGTATTATCTAAGGGTCTCATATTCTGCCCTACCAAGCCTATGGACAAGATTGAGCTGTGCAGTGACCTGGAAGAATTCTTCAGAAGGCTGCGTCTTAAGGAGTTCTTCCACAACAGACACAACCAAGATTATGCCAATACTGCAGAAGGAGAGCCACTGCACATGAGCAGGGAGAAGCAAAAATACAACGGGATCCCACAAACTGGCGCAACCCCACAATGGACCGGTACGTTGAAAGCTTCAGACACAGAGCCAAAACCACCATCCTGGACAAAGCAAGGAAACAAACATATAATCTGACAAAGATGGAGAGGAGAGCCATAGAATCGCTAAAGGCCAACCACAACATAACAATCAAACCTGCGGACAAGGGAGGAGCAGTGGTCATAATGAACACCACAGACTACCTGCGGGAAGCGCACAGGCAACTCTCTGATTCAAAGTAATGCACCCAACTGCAGGAGGATCCAACTAAAAAATACATGAGAGAACTCAACAGGATCATTAAAACACTCCCGATCCGCACAAGAGAACAAATTCTGGACCTGATACCAGCTAACCCAAAACCTGGCACATTCTATATGCTCCCTAAAATTCACAAAGAAGGTAATCCTGGGCGACCTATTATCTCTGGATCTGGCACACTTACTGAGAATATTTCTGGCTGGGTGGAGGGCATTCTAAAACCACTTGTCAGGAACACACCCAGCTATATCCAGGACACCACCGACCTGCTAAACAAACTGAATGCCATTGGCCCCCTCCCAACAGGAACACTACTAGCAACCATGGATGTAGAGTCACTTTATACAAACATCCCCCACGAGGATGGGATTTCAGCCTGCAGATACTTTCTGGGACCGCAGGAGCCACTCACAGAGACAGTGACTAAATGCATCGAATTTATTCTGACCCATAACTACTTCACATTTGGAAATGACACATACTTCCAGACAACCGGGACCGCTATGGATACTTGGATGGCGCCACAGTATGCCAATCTGTTCTGCGCAAAACTGGAAAGTGACTTTCTTTCCACCTGTCACTTGAAACCCCTTACATACCTTCGCTACATCGATTACATCCTCCTGATTTGGACCTCTGGCGAACAGGACCTCCTACAGTTCTTTGACAACTTCAATACGTTCCACTGACCATCAACCTCAAACTCACCCATTCCCCGGACGAAGTACATTTCCTAGACACCACCATCACCATAAAGAACAACCAACTACAGACTTCTGTATACCGCAAACCTACAGACAGAGCCAGCTATTTGAGGGACAACAGCTTCCACCCGACACACACCAAACATGCAACCATCTACAGTCAAGCCATACGATACAACCGGATATGCTCCGACACAGCAGACAGAGACCAGCGGATTAAAGCCTTGAGACCAGATTTTATAAACCATGGATATAATCACAGAATTGTAGACCAGCAAATTCACAAAGCCACCAGAATACCAAGAAGTGATCTCCTTGAATACAAACAGAAAGAGACGAGCGACAGGGTACCTTTGGTGGTCACATATAACCCAAACCTAGGAGCCCTACGCAAGATCGCCAGGGAACTACAACCCATCCTCCAGGAAGATACAAGACTGCAACAGGTCTTCCCTGAAGCACCTTTATTATCATACAGACAACCTCATAATCTCAAGAATATTATGGTGAGGAGTAAAGTATTCAGCAGTACAACTGAATGCGGGATGAAACCATGCCAGGACGCAAGATGCAAAACCTGCGCAATGCTCTACACAGCGGACACAATACAAATACCACACAGGAATCGGGAATACAAAATCAGAGGAAGGTTCACCTGTTCTTCCAGCAATGTCGTGTACCTCATCATGTGCATGAAATGCCCAGGGGGCTGCTACTACATAGGTGAGATGGGGCAGGGGCTAAACAAGAGAATGAACCTGCATCGCCACAGCATCACACGCGGAACAAGAGACGGTCCTGTCGGCGAACATTTCTCTGACTCTGGCCATAATATGAATGATCTGAGGGTTGCCATACTCAAAGGTAATCTTAAAACACAGAAAGAGAGAAGGTTGCATGAATACAAATTTATGCAACTGTTCGGGACACTTAGCGGTGGCCTAAACAGAGATCGAAATTTTATGAGTCATTATTGACACAAGTGAACTCTCTTCCCATGAGCGCTAAAGGCCATGTCTGTACATACTGTGCTATATGTATGCACACACATCTGTCTCTTACACATACAAATACTCCTTGTTTTTCCATTCCTGTACACCAATAGGGACCACATACAGTAGTATCTACACACACTTTTAGTTATGCTACAATCTCTCACATTTCCACACCTACCCACACCATTAATTTTAACTCCCACTCCATACACACCTTTTGTAAAGCACTGTATACACTGTGGGTTCTCCATTCATTTATATTCACACAAATACACACACACACACACTCTCACATCACTAACTTTGAGGAACCATTTAACACCTCTAGCCATAAATCACATCCACACCGGGGGAGGGACAAGCACAGATAACATTCCAAGAGACACTGTTTTTAAGTATACCCTTTGCTTGCTTCATTCATTGTAACATCGCCGGAAGAAGAGATCAGAGTATCTCGAAAGCTCGCACAAATAAAAGCATTTCGTTAGCCACAGAACGGTATCGTTTATTTTATTTTTGATTATTGAAGCTCGGCTAACACGGTACTGATACCTCTACATATATATATATATATATATATATATATATATATATATATATATATATTTATATATATAAAATGTCTTTCAAATCACGCGCTAAACTGAAAAAAAGAGGTAGGGAAAAGGCTATTAAATAAACTGCCCTTCAATTATTTAAGAGATTTGTCACTAGGATGATCTACCAAATATCTTCAAAACTGTCAAATTGTAGTTGGCTAGCCCTACCTACAGTACAGTTCTTTTAACTTTTAAAGGACCACCATAACGGTTCATTACAAATGAAGCTGTACAACAGCTTTTGCAAGTTGAGTTGACAAGCCACATAACTAATTGAGGTATATTTGAAGACTTGTGAGGTGTTTTAAATTCTATACAATTGAATCTGCAAAGAAATGTTGATCTGTTAAAATATACCCCTGCTTGCAAACAACTACAGATGCAGCAGCCGTTATTCGAACATATCACGGAGCCGTTTTCGCGTGCGCTGTTGTACTCCACGCGGCCAATCACGCGGTTGATTTGTTTGAATTTCATGGATTCTGATTTCTTTTGGTGCAATTCTTCGCGTTTCCGTGGCAAAAATGAATGAATTGTAATGTGTACAGTACAGTACTGTCTCAATTTGCAGGTGTTTAAAAACCTGAACACTAAATGCCATTTTCTGCACTCGATAAAACATGAGTCAACACATGGTAATGACGCGCCATGACATGGGTATTCAGAGGTATCAACGCGTGATATGTTCGAATAACGCCTGCTACATCTGTAGCAAATAGAAAAGTCATTAGTATGTTTAGATAAGAGCATTACATTTGGACTGTAATGTTAAATGCCTTTTGTAATGTCTTAAATGATGTCATTATCTCGGGTAATTTACTTGTGTACAAAGAAACAGAAGGAGATATGAAACAGTTACATTAAACATTTTTAGAGCATGGCCAGGCAAGCTTCATTATGTTTCAACACCACATGAAATGCATTATAAATATTCTGCTTAACAGTGGCAAGTGATACAGTACATTCTATATAAAAAAAATCAATATGTATACAAAAAATAGAGTATATTAGTTTAAGGAAACAATGACATTAATTAAAATGACATTAATTAGTTCTATATAATTGCTTAGGCTTTACCATGATATGAATAACATGTTTAGGGTGCTATGATTCATCAGGAGGTAAAGTGGAGGTACAGTTATATATATATTATATAGGTATATATATATATATATATATATATATATATATATATATATATATATATATATATATATATATATACTGTAGTCGCATGCATGTAATTTTGCACCTGAATCTGCCTTTTTACCGTTTTATAGAACACATGGAGCAAATGATCAGTACCATCTTTAAGTAGCTTGATTTACAGGTTTCTTATACTTGACTTGGAGAGAATAAAAAATAAAAAGTTCTGTAAATTAGGTCATATACTGTGGCATGTTGCTACAGTACATAACCATTGAATGTGCCGGGAGTTACATTGTTTTATAAGTAAGTGGGTAGTCACTGCAGTTGTGATACCTAATTATATATTATTTACTCTGCAATTGCAATCTAAATACACTGGTAAGTATATATTAGTGTCAAATACAATGGTAATTGCAGTGAAGATGTCATCCACACATTGGTAACTGAAGTAGCATATGAGTTTAATGAATCAAACATGACTAACACTGTGGCAAATAAATTTGTCCAAATTGCAGATTGCTGCTGGCTCCAAACACAATTGCTATTATCCTTGAAATTCTCTCCTGACCGTCTTCACAAATCATTGTCGCCTGATTACTTATTACCTTTCTTGACATTCCCAAATGACTTTATTCAGACAGCGTTCTGCTATTTAACACATACGTCAATGGTCATTTGCTGACACAACAAGCATTATACAGATGCGCATCACAAAGAGAAGCCAACAGAGATTAAAATTGATAAACAAGGTCTTACATTCCGATTGGCTGTTGACAATAGGCGTGGGTAGGCCCAGGAGTAAATGAAATGCTAGAATAAAGAAAGTGGATGAATTAATAAATGGCTAAAAAAGATAATGAATTTTAAAACTGCTTGAAAATGCTGCCTATATCGCTTGCATGTTCCCAAAAACATTTGTTGAAATGATATTACACTTCACTTACAGACTCCGTACTATATATTGCTTTTTTGGAGTCTGTCTTGTAAGAAAAATGACATTACTCAAACATGGGAAAGGCAGGGTCTTTAGGTTGAATGTAGGTGATCATCTACATTTTTCTACAAATTAAACAAATCTTATGTTTTTTTATTATTATTTTTATTATTATTATTATTATTATTATTACTGTAATATTGTTTTTAAACTTTTAATGTCTTCAATGTCTCCATACTAAACAGATGATTTGGGATATTTATACATTCTTCACCTGATCTCTTTGGTGGTGAGACTGTTTGTAAATAGTTGTACTATATAGGCAGGAAGATTTTTCATCCTGAGTTTTTCCCCTTTCAGATTTTGTTTGATAAATGATGGCAGCATCATTTGTTTAAAGATATTAAAAAGCAAGAAGAAGAATTAGTGGATAATATTCAAATTAAGAATGTCATTTTTACACAAGAAAAAGTTAAGTGAACAATTCATCATAGAGGGAATTGGATGTTCTTAAAGCCGCAGTCCCCTCTGCAAAAAAAGGTTTAACTCCACCCCCTCACACCCCATCTCTAGGATTAGAACCAGGAGGTCCCTAGAGCTGCAATGGGTACCCCTTGTACCCCTTGATTCCTGAGAAACTTACCGTTAAAATTAGTATGTTGCAGTGCCCTCTAGTGGATGCAAACTGGCAGTATAAATTTCCCGCGTCAATTGGGTCAATATGAAGCTTTAATATTATGGCGGATTTCTAAACCAGGAAGAACCAGGAGTACCTCAGGAACCCTAGTGTCCCCAGAGCTTAAAAGAATGCGGTTCAGCTAATGGGACCCTTAATTCCCATGCTGTCAAAAAAGGGGTGTCTTGTAGGAGAGACTGCTGCTTTAACGAAGACAAGTACATGGATACGTTGTTTTTAAAAAATTGGTATGCTGTGTGTTACTGCCCCTTTAACAAATTATACCCAGGGTAATTTATTTTCAGTTATGGTCTTAAGTAGCATATAATTTGTATTTTTTTGCTTCACACACAATGGGGATTTACTCCTTAATCTCAAATGGATTTAAACCTCATCGAAATAATGAATCCCTTATCACATGTCTAACCATGTAAAAAATGGCTGAGAGAGAGAAAGGAAGAAAAAGACCAAAGCCATTGCTACAACCTAAAAGGCTTTTTCATGTTATATATATATACACACTTGTGGTATACAGAAAAAAGATGATCATGAATGTGCACAGTATGGAGAGGAAGATATGTCTCGGTCAAACAAAACACTTACATCTGGAACGGGTGGCCTGATGAAGGAGATGTGAAGACTGGAAAACAAAAGCAAACTATAAATATGGGAAGTGGAGATGGAAGGAAAAGGGGAAGACAAAAAGAGCAACATGACAGAGACGCTAAGGAAACGGACAACCACATGAAATGGGAAATGCCAGGCAATGGTGTTCAATGTAATTACTTCTGGGCCAGAGTGAAATAATTGAATTTATATAATGCTTCCATTTTAAAAACAGATCAGGTTATACATGCATCATGTTATTTGTGATGGTTTTTCTAGGCCTAGTAACCGTTAGCTGAAAGCTGTTAATCTCCCTCTCACTCGCACTGCAGCTACTTTGAACCCCCAAACCTTTGGTAATTCAACTTGGTATAATGATACTCTGTCATGATACTCTGTTAATTGTTCAGTTAAACTAATTGACCATGTGCCCTCCAAACTCTGTGTGATAGCTGGTGTATATATTTATATATATACTATACATATATTTGAATATATGCTAACTACTTCAACCTAATCTCTATCCCCTGCCGTCCTACAACATCTCTCCCTTTCGCCTGTGCTCTTTGGAACATTCTCTGTCTCTAACAAGCTCCTCTTGCTCAAGCCTGTGTCTAACCTCTTTTTCTATTCTGGTTCATGCTGGTTGCAATGTTGAGAGTGATCCTGCCACAGAGGTTAGACTGGACCACTATTTGGCTATTTCAGGCCATTCCCACACATTGAGTGCAAGGCAAGTGTTTCTTTTTTTATTTTATTTTTACTATTTCAAGCCAAAAGGTACTATACATCTAATACCCCTTGCATCTCATACTGCTCTCCTTCATAATACACCTCTATCTACCCTGGACTCCCCACCTGTCAGAAAACTGAAATTATTTCAGCTATTATCCTCCTCCCCTTTCACTGTGTATAAACTTGATCCTTTTCCTCTCACCTCATCCGACCTCTTAATCCCACTCTGCTTCCTATACGTACACACATTTTCAACTCCTCGCTCCGCTCAGACACCTTTGCCTCTTTCAAACATGCAATAGTTACCTCAATCCTTAAAAACAACACCTGTGATCATAATCCTCCTCTAACTATCACCTCTGTCTCTCTCCTGCCTTTTTCATCAAAGCTTTTTGAAAGCCTTGTCTGTTCACGCTTACTCAATTTCCTCAATGCTCATAACCTCTTGGACATAACCCTTGGACTCACTGCAATCTAGTTTCCAAACTGATCATTCCACAGAAACTTCAGCATCAAAGTATTTAATGGTCTACAGCAGGGGTGCTCAAAACTCGGGGGTGCAGATTTATTTTGGGGGGCAGGGCAGTTACAGAGGCCCTGTGCTCTTCCCCATGGCATTTAAATTAAATGTAGGGGGACCGCCCAAGGCCTCTGTAACTCACTTACCTTGATTCAGCCGACTTCTGGCGACGTGTTGCCATGGCATGACGGTTGATATAAGGTGAGGGCGGGGGGGCGTGAGCAGGGTGGGAGAGCAGGTAGGGGGCGCAGGGCAAAACGTTTGCACACACCTTGTCTACAATACACATTGCGAAATATCAGAGCTCTAAACCCTTCGAATTCCACTTGACCTCCCTGCTGCATTTCCTCTTATCTTTCAGTCACCATTGTTACAGTAGCTCTTCCCCTGTTGACATTGGTGTGCCTCAGCACCGTTCATTTTCTCTCCATATAATCTTTTTTTGGTAATCTCATTAGCTCCCTTGATTCAAAATATCCCCTCAGTGGATAAAACACACAACTGTGTGCTTCCATCCCTAGGCTTGTCAGCATCAACTTCCTAGTCACTGATTGTCTTTCTGCTACTTCATACTGAATGGCCCTTCTGATAGGAAACCTAACATTTAAAACAAAGCTCATCATAATCCCACCTAAACCATGCCCAATTGGTCCATTTACTGTCATAGTCAATATCACTACCATTCATCCAGTCTCCAAGCATGTTGCCTAGGTTTAACGTTTGACTCCTCCCTCTCCTTTCTTCTATCACATTCTTGCTGTTGCCAAATCCTGACAATCTTCCTTTTCCTATGTTGCTCTACAACTAAAACTCTCATGCATCCTTTATTAACTCCCGACGATTGCAGCTTACTCCACCATAGCCTTCCAACTTCACATGCTAGGTAGGTCTGTCTCTGCCCCATCCCTCCTAAAATACCTTAATGACTCCCCATCAAACTCACTTCTCTCTATCAGTGCTCTACATTCTTCTACCTCATCATACAATACATCTCCATTCTAATCTCCCAATATACCTCTTCTCGTCCCATACACTCTGCTGATGATCATCTGCTCTCTGCTTCATTTGTATCGACAGCGCTCTCACATCTCAAACATTTTCACTGTAGGCTCCCAACCTGCGGAACTCCCTAACCTGCCACATCAGCCAATCAACTTCCCTTCCCATCTTCAAGTCACTCCTAAAATCACACTTCATCTGCAAAGTACTTGGTTAATTTAGGCCAAAGGCTATTCCTCATACTCTTAATGCACTTACTTGTCCCCTTAAATATGTTATCTACTGCACTTGCTCCTATTGTACTTTTGTGTAAATCTATCTTTATTTGAATTAGATTCTAAGCACTAAAGGGCAAGGACTCCCTAATTCCCTTAGTTTAATGTACTGTTTAACACAATTGTATAACTTTGTATATTATCTCCCTGTACTGTCTGTATTATAATTCTGTAAAGTGATGGGTACATTGGTGGCACTACAAATATTAACATATATACATAAATACATACATACACTTTCAGCCCTGAAGCCCTTGGGCTAATATTACTAAACAGTGTTATGCCACAAAATATCTAGCCCACTCCCATAGACCATAAATTGGTCTATGTGAGTGGGCCATAAGTGGTCTATGTCATAACACCGCTTAGTAAATATGAGCTTTAATGTTATTTCTGAAATCACTGTTTCCCAGCAATTGTGATGGCAGGAAATATAAGTAATCAGTATATTTCACAGTACTGTATTAAGTTTGAACATACAGTATATAACATATTAGGGCAATTCAATATGCCATTTATCACAAAGTGGCCCCTATTCCCAAAACTCAGTTTGTCACAAGACTAACCTATTTTACTTTATTATTATTACCATATTCACTAATAGTAATATACTTCAAAATATTGATTTCATCATCCAAGACTTCCTGAACAATACTGGATAAGCCTATGGTAAACGTTCTGAAGCTGTTATCGATAATCAAGAAGTGAATCTCAAAGACTTTATTGTTGGTCTATAAAACTCCTCAAAGTTCTCTCCAGGCGAGTCTCTCCTGCGGTCTATAATTTTTCTGTCACTACCAGCATTTGAGTTCTTATGGATGATTAAAATATAAATATACTTATGAGAGCCAGGTCATTATGTTGGCCTTCAACATGATTATTGGGACTAAAGTGATCCATAGTAAAGAAAGATTTGTGAAACCCTGACCTGATATTAGAAAAATGCCAAGACTGTTAAGGGATTCTCTCTTTCTCAATCTCTTGCCATTTCCCTCTCTTCCAGAAAACAAAGTTAGAATGCAGCCCTGAAGTCAGTGATAAGAACCCTTTCTCAGAACTGATCAGAGACTAGATAATAACAAATTAATTGAATAACTGATTTTGCAGAAAACAGTAATTAGAATGCTCCGTTACACATGCGCCAATAAAATATACCAGAGATACAAACCTGGCTATTACTTTGGGAAATCTGGAATGTATACAACAATATATTAAATCATCAATAACAGTGGGCATAAATCATTAAAAAAAACAGTGTCGAGAAACATCAAGCTGCGATTAACTTGAATACAAAAGAAAATGTGGATCGGGCGCTTCTAAAAAAATATATAATAGTGAATAGTGAACTGTGTCAAATCTAAACAAAAATGCGATACCTATAAATATATGTGAAATACAATACTTCAGTAAGTGAAAAAAAAACGTCACCTTCAACCAAGTGACAATGTGATATAAAGTGAAGTAATAGCTGCTCTACACCCTTGTATGGGATTGTTCGCTGTCCCAGTAGTAGTATTCTCGTCTTCCAGGTAAGGGAGGAGCGCTCGTTCGTGATTAGTATATAAGAAGAAAGAGAAGAAACCAATAATAGTATAGCAGTAGAAACAAAGTTCTATCTAATATATGCTGCAATGGTTTCACTCACAATAGACTTCTTTTATAGTATAGCGTGTCAGAGATCCTTCTCTCTCTGACGGGAGCCCTTTGAGTGGGGTCTTCGTTGGGGTGTAAGGTAAGTGTAATCCCACTTCTGTTCTATGTTGTATATCCTCATACAGTATGCCAATGGATGTGAAAAAGAGAGATACCGCAATAGTATAATACCGTAATAAAAGTGTATTGCACAGATAAGCAAATGAATTAATATACTCACATTTCAAAAGGAAGTGACGAATGCGGATGCATGTGGTGTACAGCAGATGGGAAGGCCAGAATACAACCCTCAACTGCCCTCTCCCATGATATTTTAATCTTTTGAAATGTGAGTATGTTAATTAATTTGCTTATCTGTGCAATACACTTTTATTACGGTATTATACTATTGCGGTATCTCTCTTTTTCACATCCATTGGCATACTGTATGAGGATTTACAACATAGAACAGAAGGGGGATTACACTTACTTTACACCCCAACGAAGACCCCACTCAAAGGGCTCCTGTCAGAGAGAGAAGGATCTCTGACACGCTATACTGTAAAAGAAGTCTATTGTGAGTGAAACCATTGCAGCATATATTAGATAGAACTTTATTTCTACTGCAATACTATTATTGGTTTCTTCTCTTTCTTCTTATATACCAATCACGAACGAGCGCTTCTCCCTTACCTGGAAGACAAGATTAACTTGAATGGCAGTTACAGCAAGATTGAGACCCCTCATCAAGACTTCATTTTCATTTAATCTAACCCTGCACTGTTATCATTACTCTGTGCCTAGGACATACTTGAAAACAAGAGGCAACTCTCAATGTATTACTTCCTGGTAAAACATTTTTATAAATAAATAAAATAAAAAAGACTTGATGAACCCTGGCCATTATCAGAGTTCAGTGAATACAGGCAATATTTTCTAGTCATATTCTCACCAATCCTCTGCCTTTATATATTCTCACAAAATAAGAAGCCAATCACTATATTGTAACGGAGTGTTCTGTATGTAAGTTTGACAGTTAGACAAACTATAGCATCAGAAATTGTTTATGAATTAAATATTTCACCAGAAAACAACACATAAATTAATCATACTGTACTGTATATTGTTTTCATATAAATCCATCTACAAAAAAAATACAATCGAATAATTTTACCTTAAAGTTTCACCAGACGATCCCCTTCTTTTCCACAAATTAACCAGACTACTTGAGCGACTGGCAGCTGAAGAAGACTTTCCATCTCCTACATGCATGCGGACCACAGTGGAGGTGGTGAACGCACTTCGAACATTCCTTTCCGGTTTTGCAAGGATTATGTAGACCTTTGGCGCAAACATGCAGCAAAGTGCTACTGTGGCACTCAAGCTCACTGAGAAGCACATGGTGATAATTTTGTAGTTGCTTCCAAAATATATTGGCACAAAGGCTAGCCAAATGATGCAGGTGGTGTACATTGTAAAGGCAATATACTTAGCTTCATTGAAATTAGCTGGTACATTTCTAGTCTTAAATGCGTAAAAAGTACAACTTAGAATCAGCAATCCATTGTATCCAAGTGGAGTGACAACACCCAAATTGTTGGTATTGCAAATAAGGTATACTTCACGAATACTTGGGTAATCAAACACAACGTCTGGTGGCTGCATTATAAAAAGGGCAACAATTATTCCTAACTGGATGCAAATTAATACGAAAGCAATAACCAATTGTGCACAGGCACTCATGAACCTAGGCTTCTTGGTACAGATCTTCTTCTTGCTTCCAGCCAGGATTCTTGCTATGCGATTCGTTTTAGTTACAAGTGCAGAGTAGCTCATAGCTGGGGAAAGGCCAATGCCAATTCTCTGCAGGTAGCAATAAATCTGTTGAGGTTTTGCAATAAGACAGAATGTACACAGGTAACCTAAACAGATTCCAGCTAGGATAATGTAACATAGTTCTCTACTAGATGATTTGACTACTGGAGTATCTCTGTACAAAATGAATACAGCTGTGACAAACATTGTAGCCATTAGACCCAGGCATGAGAAAACTACAGCTGCAATTGGCTCAGGATCCCTCCATCGGAGATATTCCACTGGGATGGGAACACACCCTATTAAAAGAAAAAGATATATCATTTGGTATAACTCTCAAAAGTTGGTTTAGTATCATTCCTCAGTGTGGTCATTTTGCATTAACATAATATAAACGGTGGTGTACAATAATGCACAAAAGCTAGTATTCATTTTAATATAATGTATCCTAATTACTGTATACCTAAGCCCATGCACAGCTATTTCTTATTGCAATAAACTCAATGCAAAATGTCATGCATCTTTAAACAGCAGAGAAGAGTTACAGGATTACATGTCTAAATAAATGAACTAAAGTCATTTGCTTCAGTTAAGGCATTTACTTTTAACAGCTCAGTTAAAATATATAACAAATATGCATTCACTCTTTTTCAATTATTTTCCAGTGTTTTTTTTTTTTTTTTTTAATCTTATTCATGTGTCATGTAGGGCCTTATTCTATATAGTCCAAAGCAGCCAGGTGGGCTATTTTTGGACAACAATCTCTATTGACTTCAGTGGGGATTTTGAACCCAAAACAGCCTTGAACAATATCGAATAAAGCCCTTAATCATTTTAAGAATACAGTTTTAAGTATTAATTTTAGAGCTGCTTGTGTGCATGTCATATACAGAAGACTGTGATATGCAAATACATGACATTACATCTGCGTTGCCCCAAAGGCGGACAGCCTGATGGAGATCCCCAATAACTTCTCCCCTCTGCACTGGACCAGCATGCTAAGGGTTAACAGTTGCTTGTACTTTGTGGAACGCCAACCCCACCCACTGGAATGTTAATGAGCCAAGAGGACACAAGTAACTTTTTGTTCACAGCTGCATTGAAACTCAACCATCGCAGTATACATCTGCATTGCCCCAAAGGCGGACAGTCTGATGGGGCTCCCCAAGATCTGCTCCCCTCTGCACAGGACCAGTGTGCTAAGGGTTAACATTTGCTTGTACTTTGTGGAACGTCAACCCCACCCCACCCACTGGAATGTTAATGAGCCAAGAGGACACACATAACTTTTTGTTCACAGCTGCATTAAAAATCAACCACCCCAGTGTACATCTGCGATGCCCCAAAGGCAGACAGCCTTTGGTGCAGCCAAAAGGTGTGAGCTATTTGCTGCCGTTCGGCTGCTGTTTGATGATGTTAAAGCTGTTCTATTTCAATCGGAAAATCACAAGCCCTTTATCCCCTGTACCCAGTTTTCCCACTCTATCTGTCCATGAAATGTCTGTGAATTTGACGGTTTAACACTGTTCTTTTAATGTAACCATGTATTTCTATAACTCTGTGCCCAGGACATACTTGAAAATGAGAGGTAACTCTCAATGTATTACTTCCGGGTAAAACATTTTTATAAATAAATAAATTAAAGGCAATATTATTAACTAAGTAGTGTTACTTTCCATGACACCTTGCAGCAGAGCTTAGTAAATAAGGCCCATGGAAGTGAATGCGTTGTAGGTGTCATCTGGCATGGAAGGTGTCTTATGAAGTACAGTAACACCACTTACTAAAATGAATAGCCAATTCAGTTGAATGGAACCATAAGATATCTTCCAGCATGTAAATTGTCCTATAGAGTAGCACTTATTCGTAAATATGTCCCTAAAAATATTACCCATAGATGTACATGATCATCACATATCTTATTGATTCTTTGAAAAATATATTGGAAGTTAAAAGTGTCCTCCTCACTGGGTGGAATCCTTGCCTGCGGATTAATCACGTAATCTGGTTATTAAGCATGACATGATAAAGTGGTGAATGATGTAGGGTTGGAGACCTTTGGCAGAAATGCAAAAATACTCATGTTTTATATGCCTGCTATAATTTGTACAATGGAGGGTTTTATCACCATTTTATTCACCATAAGAAAATTGTGTCTAGTTTTAAGCCACTGAGAATTTAAGAGGAAAACGCACTCTAGGGCAGGGGTGCGCAAAGTGTGGGGGGGGAGGCTGTTACAGAGCCCCCGCGCTTCTCCGAAGACATTTAAAATAAATGCCGGGGATAGCGCGAGGCCCCTGCAACTTTACTTACCTTGCCTTCCAGCGACGCATCTCCATGGCAACATGATGCCACATGATAGTGCGACGTCATTTGACGGTAATGAAGGGGTTAACCCCTCCCATTACCACCCGGTAGGCTTAAACATCCATCCTTGCGGCTACTAAACCCCTTCACCCAATCCCTGTACCCATAATAAACCAAAATACACACAACAGCCCTGTCATGGGAGACCAGGCAATTTACACCTTTTTAACCGGGATCATTCACTGAGCAAACCAAGGTAATGAAATAAATTGAAGTTTATTCGCTTACAAACAATGGAACCCAAAATACAGACAAAAATACACACTTACTGTGGGTCTGGGGTCGAAAAGTAGACTTTCCTCGGAGAAGGGAACTCTAAATAAGAGTTTTACCCTGACCGGGACTAAGCCCGGACTCTCCTGGTTCCCAAATCAGCATTATGTTCCACCCGCCATCGCTCCCTTCTCTTCTAAGAACTTGGACTTTCTTGACCGCGAGCTATCCCAAATCTCATGGAACTCATATCGGCATGAAATCCCAGCCGCAACCGCTACATTAGATTTTGAGAACATGGGCGCAAATAGCTGGGCTTAGAATCTGGCAGCCAGGCTTTTCTGGCTTGAAATTGAAGCCGGTTGCTCTGCTATTCGCGCAAGACCAACTTTGAAAAGGCTGTCCGCGCTCTTACTACTGGGAATCTCCAATCTGATTGGCTCATCCCAAGAAACTTAAAGTGGTATATATTTTCATTGGAAAGGTAGGGATGGGAAATCTAATTTTTGGAATACTTTGTTTGGCAAGGCTACGAATTAGTGCTGCAGGTATCAAGAAGCCTTTACAACTCGGTGTGGGATGTATGTACTACATGTTACTACACTAAGGGGCTGGTTCAAAATACTCAGAAGTGGTTCAGGTTAATGTCTGCTTTGCAATATATTAAATAATCCCCTATGCCTTCCCTTTATGCCTAACCCACAGTGTGTCAAACCATTTTTTGAATTGCCACAACAAGGACCCGACTGGTCTTTGCTGTCAAGCAATTGAAATCGCTGCTACCAATTGGAGGGGGGTGGTGATAAGGTCAACCAGATTAGCAGACGTGAAGCTTTCTGGATTTATGAGTTTAAAATCCTCTCTCAAAATGGATTAAATCTAGACTTTGATCTAGGGGTTTGTAAATTGTTATTATCATTTTTATGTTTAATTGTAGGAATGATTATAATTATGAGTTTGTTATTTTAATATAATTAATTATTTTATTATTTATAGATTATTATATTAGGATTATTATTATTATTATTGCATTAATATTTTGTTACTGCTATCTATGCAGTCTTTGATGTGAATTCATCTTCATTTTTAATATGTTTGTAGGTCTGTATGTGTGTATTTGGTAGTCTTAGTCTGTGTTGTATTGTCTAGAGCTGAAGTTTTAAACTTAATTGGTATTAAATATTTCTATCCAATCAGTGATAAGTAAAGTGTATATAATGGGACTTCACCTTCACTGAACTGCCCCCTGAGGAAGTGACGTCAGTCACGAAACGCGTAGGGTCAAAGGTCACGGTGCCTTGGAGTAACACTGGTTGTGAGAAGTGTCAGTCAAGTGAAGCAGGAAGCAGCATCATTGAAGCTGCAGTGCTGGCAAGCAGGAGAGTGTGGAGTTCCCTTACTCGGCGTCCATCTTGGAGAGTGTTTTGAAGCTAGAGGGAAAGATACTACACAGGGAGCCCCTGAGGACCCCCACTGCTGCAGGCGTCTGCCCCACTTGGTTACACATGCTTGTTATTCCAGTCCTGCTGTAAGTAGGGTTTTGAGTTTTAACCCCTTGATGACCCGCTGCAGCAGGCTCCGTTTGTTTTATTAAATAGTTATTTTTCTTACAGCTTGATTGTTTTATGTTTGTCTTCTGTTAAGTGTTTCATGTTGTTTGTCCCATTTTAACATTACGTATTACACTATTATTTTTCTTTGTTTCTGTCCCTATGTCACGGATCCCCGGATTGGAGATCTTACAGTGATTGGAGCATTTGGATTATTGTAAGGTCCGGGGGAACACCTCTCTCTAAAGGGGTTCCTCCCATGACTTTGCTTACCTTCGCTCCAGCACTGCCTCCTCGCCGCCGCGGGCGAGATCTTCTGGCTCCTCCGCTCCCCTCGCGCGCACGACTGAGGACTTTTACGTCCTCCCTCAGGGAGAGTTCCTGCCCCCAGCTGAGGCCGCGTGCGGCGCACACAAGCTGCATATCTAGCGCAGCTGTGGTAAGTTCTCCCTACCAATCCCCATCTTCCCTGGGGCCGCTCCCTTGTTACTCCCTCTCTCTCTATTGGTCTCTGCGCCTACTTATACCTTGCTCAGCCATTCATTCTTTGGCTGAGCATAGCTTTGTATGACCTGTGTTAACCACGGTCGTGCTTGCCTCAGTTCCTGTCTCTTTGTCTCCTTAGTGATCCCTTCCGTACCGAACCGGCCTGGCTGTGGATCCGCTCTGGTCTTCTACCCTCGGTTTGTATCCTGACATCCTGGACTCCCCGACCCCTTCACCTCGGTTTGCGGATTCCGACCTACCTCCTGGCTCTGGACCCCAGGCTTTCGGTACCACCTATCTTCTGGAACCTCCCTTCTCGTCTGGCGAGTATCTTACTTTATCTTATACTCCCAGATGGTTCCAGACGCCTATTTTCCACTTTCCAGGTGTGTCCCCGTAGCTGTGGGTGCAGTTTGTTACCCATCTCATCTCAGTTTTGGGGTCCCTCCTTGTCCGTGGTGAGCACAGCGTAACAATTATCTTCCCTTCCATCTGTTTGGACTCTATTAGGGACTTTGGATTCTTTTTGGGCGCTGGTCTGTATATGTTATTTGTGTTCTCTCTGGTGTTGTTCTGCTAGTGTTCCTGGCTGCCCTGTACACATTGTGTTATTATTGTTAGTATTTTATTTTATTGCACATAGCGCCTAAGCACTTTTCTTTGTGTTATCTGTGTTTTTTGGATTTTTTTGTGCTGTCTGCTTTACCATTGATGTTGTTTAGTATTGTTTAAACACTTCATTTATTATTTATTATCACTGATCAGGTGTAGTTTAAAATAATATTTTATTTTTATTAATACTTTAATTGCTATAAAGGCAATATGAGCAGCTTATTCCATTGTAGATTAAATAGGAAACAAATGATTGATGAAATATTTAGCAATCCTGACTCTGAATATAGAACAGAGCCAAAGAGAGCATATTTTCATCCTCTTTTAGAACAACTAGAAAGATTACTCACTATTGAAAATAGACATTTCTGGGAAATAACCGCTCTGAGCAAGTATCTAGAGAATGGTAGAGCACCACGTGGTCTTAGAGTTTTGAAAAAAACAACCATTGGTACAGGCGATGATACATTCCTAAAAGAATGGAACAACATTCTTGATACTTGCACAGACAATTTGATGAAGTTGCTAATTATACACCGGAAAAAACTATTATTACAAATTGGGTCACAAATTGATGATTTAGAAAATAAGCTTGACCCTTTCACTAATGATCAAGAATTACTTGAGTTAGAACCAAAAGTTAAAAAAAGGATAGATCAAGCAGAATCCGATTTAATTGCGAATAAACAAAAAAGTTTTTTCGTGATAAAATAGATTATGACACCAATTGTCAGAGGAATTGGAGCAAAAAGAACATACAAGATGACAATAAGTCAAAACCTGGGAATAACAAAACCCATAAAAAGGGGCACCCTCCTTCAAATCGATCTTGGGGGGTTGCCGCAAATAAAGTTCCTACTAATCAAATAGCTCCATTTGACATGAGTCAATCAGGTAGTTATCAACAACAAAAAAGTCATCAATATTTCCAACAGCAGAAAAAATCTAAAAGAACAGAACCGAATATTGAACACCTATCTTTGCCAGTTTTTACCAACAATCAATATCATATTTTGTCCGAAATTGAGTCTGAAAGTGCGATAGAAAGTGTAGGATATACTCCGTTACCCACTCCTAAATTTAAAACAGCGTTTTCTTTTTTAGAGTGGAGGAAGGAGAGAGAGCTTCTCTTCCCAGAGATAGAGATCAGGAATCCCCCTTTAGATTTGCAGCCCTTAAATTTAAAGAAAAGGAAAAATGACCTAGAGGGAAAAGAGGGGGTAGTAGAAGACGAAGAAATAATAATGGATTAGACCAACATTCTTATATCTTTAATATTAGTACACATAAGTTGACCAATGTTGAAAGGAAAGTCCTTGGTAAGGGCCTAACTTTTGCTCCTGTGTGTGGCCCCAACAGTTTTAATTTGTATATTGATGTCCACAGATTTGCGAGGAAACTGGCACTCAAGAAATACTTTGTGAGAGATGCCGTGACAACGCAGATCTGTGCACCAATTGATGGGGCCACACCGGGTGCTACACCTGTTGCTACAAAGCCCACGTTTTTAAAAAAACCATCAACCTTTTATCCAAAGTTTGCACAGGGACACTTAGTAAATACATTTGTTGAGATGGTCACAAAGGATCTAGAAGTGTCTAGTCAGACATTTAAAATCCGACATGACAATTTAAGCAAATTGGAAAAGGAAGCATTGGCCCTCCTAGAGGCAAATGAGAACATAGTTATTAAACCTGCTGACAAGGGAGGTATTGTCATCATGGATTGGGTCCTCTATATTAAAGAGTCACTACGAATCTTAGGTGATACTGATACCTACCTTCCTTTATCTCGTGATCCCTTGAGTCAGTTCAAGCAGGATATGTTGGCTCTTCTAAATAAAGGGCTCACTGAACTAGCCATTACTGCAGACGAATTTGACTTCTTGAGAATTGCATTTCCATGCACTCCACTTTTTTATTTTATCCCTAAAATTCATAAGCACCTCACCCACCCACCCACCGGGTAGACCAATTATTTCAGGGATTAAATCACTCACATCTAATTTATCACAATTTATTGATTTTCACCTTCAACCTTTTGTGTGCACAACTAAATCTTTTTTACGTGACACTATGCATGTTTTACAGATACTGTGAGGGGTGGAATGGCGACCATGGTTTGTGTGGGTGACAGCTGATGTCACTTCTTTGTACACCGTCATCCGACACGACCAGGGCTGCCAGGCCATCTCTCGGGTACTGGACACCAACACTGATATCACACCAGGTTTGAAATGTTTTCTGTTAGACAGTATATTACACATTCTTACTCACAATTATTTTTGTTTCAATTCACAATTTTATTTACAGACATGTGGGACTGCCATGAGTACGAAATTTGCGCCCAGTTACGCCAACCTCTTCATGAGTACATGGAAGGAAGATTACATTTGGAACAACTGCCCACTGGGTGCAAATTTGGTACAATGGCGTCGCTACATTGATGATGTGGTGTTTATTTGGTCTGGGGGTCTGCAATTGTTGGATGAGTTCATCAAATATTTAAATAATAATGACAGGAATTTAAAATTCATGTGTCATTTTGATGAGCAACAGATCGATTTTTTAGATCTGAATCTATACATTGTAGATAACAAAATTCAGACAAAGAAATTCTTTAAACCTGTCCAGGCCAATAACTATCTAATGGCGGATAGCCATCACAATCCCCAGTGGATCAGGAATATTCCTAAGGGACAGTTTGTTCGCCTGAAACGTAACTGCTCTGACTCCCGGACCTTTGTTAGTCAGGCAGAAGAATTGAAACAGAAATTCATCCAAAGGAAATATCCGATAGAGCAATTAAATCAAGTTATGGGCCAGGTGGATTCTATTGATAGATCCACATTACTGGAGTATCAGAAAAAATTCATATCCAAGGGGGATGACAATACTACATTTGTCACACAATATAATCAGATGGCACCATGTATTAGACATGTGTTTAAGAAATATTGGCCTATTCTTTTGAGAGATAAAACTCTGGCACAGGTATTGACCCCCACACGAGTATAATTTTCACTAAAGCCACCAACCTCAAATCTTTAGTAGCACCTAGTTGCCCACTGTCTAAAAAGAAGTCTCATTCGTCTCATGCAGTTAATGGCTTTTTCACATGTACAAGATGCACAGCACGTAAGTATGGTAAACCAGGTACTATGTTAAAGTCCAATGTCACTTTGAAATTTATCAAATAAAATCCTTTATTAATTGCCATACATCTTATGTAATCTATTTGCTGAACTGTCCCTGTGGCTTACAGTATGTGGGACGCACAGGTAGGTCCTTCCAAAGAAGGATATATGAGCATGTGTACAATATTAAAAAGGGTCTAATAGCCCACAGTGTGTCAAACCATTTTTTGAATTGCAACAACAAGGACCCGACTAGTCTTTGCTAGTCTTTTACCAGATTAGCAGACGTGAAGCTTTCTGGATTTATGATCTTAAAACCCTCTCTCCAAATGTATTAAATCTAGACTTTGATCTAGGGGTCTTTATTATCAAAAAATAAAGGGTCTCTTAATATAGTGTATAGTGTTGCACTTTTTAAGTACATTATATTCCCCTGGTTTCCTTTTTTCTGTATGATTGTTATTATAATTTTTATGTTTAATTGTAGGAATGATTATAATTATGAGTTTGTTATTTTAATATAATTAATTATTTTATTATTTATAGATTATTATATTAGGATTATTATTATTATTATTATTATTGCATTAATATTTTGTTACTGCTATCTATGCAATCTTTGATGTGAATTTATCTTCATTTTTAATATGTTTGTAGGTCTGTATGTGTGTATTTGGTAGTCTTAGTCTGTGTTGTATTGTCTAGAGCTGAAGTTTTAAACTTAATTGGTATTAGATATTTCTATCCAATCAGTGATAAGTAAAGTGTATATAATGGGACTTCACCTTCACTGAACCGCCCCCTGAGGAAGTGACGTCAGTCACGAAACGCGTAGGGTCAAAGGTCACGGTGCCTTGGAGTAACACTGGTTGTGAGAAGTGTCAGTCAAGTGAAGCAGGAAGCAGCATCATTGAAGCTGCAGTGCTGGCAAGCAGGAGAGTGTGGAGTTCCCTTACTCGGCGTCCATCTTGGAGAGTGTTTTGAAGCTAGAGGGAAAGATACTACACAGGGAGCCCCTGAGGACCTCCACTGCTGCAGGCGTCTGCCCCACTTGGTTACACATGCTTGTTATTCCAGTCCTGCTGTAAGTAGGGTTTTGGGTTTTAACCCCTTGATGACCCGCTGCAGCAGGCTCCGTTTGTTTTATTAAATAGTTATTATTCTTTCAGCTTTATTGTTTTATGTTTGTCTTCTGTTAAGTGTTTCATATTGTTTGTCCCATTTTAACATTATGTATTACACTATTATTTTTCTTTGTTTCTGTCCCTAAGTCACGGACCCCCGGATTGGAGATCTTACAGTGATTGGAGCATTTGGGTTATCTTCCCTTCCTTCTGTTTGGACTCTATTAGGGACTTTGGGTTCTTTTTGGGCACTGGTCTGTATATGTTCTTCCCTTTATGTGCTGTAGTACATAAATAGTTAATCCTCCAGAGAGTGCATATCTGTTATGCTGTGCTACTATGAGTCCATGGTTTCCTAGCAACAGTAGTATTCTTACTATGGTCAGTAAATGCATTATATTCCAGCAATCCACAGTTTTGAAAGATCACAAATGCTATCACTAGACCTCCACACATTACACCTTTTCTTATAGTTCTAGGCAGATAGTACAGACACTTGTGAGACAGAATTGTTTACATTTGGGGATTTGACAGTAAGTTTGGAGTCTGGACTGACAAGTAAATCTAGATATCACCTTAACCCAGAAGGAGTTTTTAATCACAAGGAATGCTAAGATGAGAAATGTGTGCACCTACTCTTATATGTAATGTTTAAGACATACTGTATATGACATTATTAAGTAACCTTTATTTATTTATTTTTTCAAAAGAACCATTCCCTTCTTCAAATAGAATTGATTTGGAATAATTTAATTTTCAGTAGGTCATAGATTTCGAGAGCAGAACATAGTCTTACAGTACCAGTCAATTTCACAGAACACAGCACACTTGCACAAAAACAGAACTGATTGTATGATGTAGTCTGGCCTCACAATAGCAGTGACATTTAGCCATGTATTCATCGCTAGTTCCAACCAATTTCACAATCTTCAGTGTCTATTACTCTTTTTACGTTTCCTTTAAAAAAAATGTCAGTAAGGAGCAGAAATCAAGATCTATATTTTCTCCTTTGTTGAGTATATTTTATTACAACACTTCAAAACTACATTTGATTTATTTCTCTACTGACGTCTGGATATTGATTAAATATTTATATCACCCCTATGGTATTGTTTTGAACTTTTATTTGCAGGTTTCCTATAAAAGCAAATTAAAAGAATGGAAGTGTGTTAAATTACATGTATTAGAAGGAAACATACTGGCATTTTTGAGATGTAGATCATATTTCTATATTATGTAGGCAGTATGCTGCCCATAATTTTTCTCAATTAACTCATAACCTGTCAAATATTGTATTCAATTGAATAAAAGAAATGCAGACTGTTGAATTTTTTCATGTGAAATTAAATTCATCAATATTTAGTTGTTTGCAAAGAACAGAAGGAAAATAGCTCATGAGTGGCTCAGTGGTAAGAACATTATTTTTGAATTGATCGATCCCATTTTCAATCCCAGTGTCACCTCACCTTGAGACCTTGGGTAAATCCACTAATCTCCCTGGCCTCAGGGCAGGGACTAATTTTCCCTACAAAAGGCTACAGTAGGTATAGTGTTATGTGCATTGTCAGGGCATAAAGAAAAAATATAAATATTATTAAATGTGGGTAGCTTACTTCATGGGTTATGGATGTCCTCCTTGTAAAACGTGAGAGGAATAAGTATTGTATTTATTTTGAACCAATTAGCTGAAGAAATGTATGCCTTAGTTTTCATAAACCTTATTTCAGATTTGAGACACGTTCATAGTTCGTCTGTTTTTGGTTCTCTTAGGGTTGGTTTGACTTGTGTCTTAGGCAGACTAGGTTCACACAACCTGATGCCTGGATTTTTTGTTTCACCAAAAACACTTTAATCCATTATAACATGTATGTTCCATAAGTACCTATTTCTCTCCACATAGTGTATCTGCTATGTAAGTCCTGTTAAGTTCCAGGCATTAGCAGGTTAATTTATGGGCCAGTGACCCCCCCTTCTGCTTCCCTTGAAAGTGAAGGGAGGTAGGTGGTGACTCATGGCCTGTGTACAGCCCCCTTGTAGGTGAGTACAGTCCATGAGCCTGTCCCTTCCAGAATTTTCTAGGGAAGTAGCTAAAGGTTAGCAGTTTTGGGCTGCTGCACCTCCAGGAGTGAGGACAGAGCTGTCAGACTTCCCCATTGTGGGGCAAGCATGCTCACTCTAGGCCGGCTGGCCTAGAGACCTCCAGGATCAGAGCCCTACTGACGGGTATGCACCTTCCAGAATTCCTGGGGCTAGTGGAGAAGATGATGTGCTGCAAGGAAGAGCTGCTGCAGCATGCCTTACAATAAAATCAGTTCAAAATACCTCTGCCTCTGGTGTCAGTTCCTAGGCAGGAGGTTTATGATCGTGCAGTGATGGGGGCTGGCACCTAGACCCCGTGGGTTCCATCACAGCTGGAGAAGCTGACACCAACCCCGAAGAACCGAGAGACCTGTCCGAGCCAGTCCTGTTCCTGTCTCCGTATCATCTGGCAGTCCACTCAGTACTCCTGCAAGCCTACAGGTAGAGCACCACACACACCTGGTAATATGCCTATTCCCCAGCCTGGGTCCCTAAGTGAGGTTGGGGGGCATGGGGAAACCGTGTTACACCATTTTGCATTTCCACTAAACTTTACATGCCATAAAAGGAGGAAATATACTGAAAGGAGCTGATTGTAAGGATTGTGATGGCTGGAGAAGGCAGAATGGGAAAGAGCCAAGAGCATGGCTGTGGTGACTGGCTTAGCATCACAGAGGTTTTGCAGGGCAGGGTTGACAAACAAATGCAGTACAATGGACAAGCAAAGATCACGATGGCTGAGGTCATGTCAGGTAGCAGGCAGTTAAACAGTTAACTGTCAGGCAGCATAACAGTTAAAAAGCTTAGGGTAGGTGGAAGACAACAATGTAGTTAGATAGCCCGGGGTCAGAAGTTCACGTGCGTAGTTGGGCAGGCAGAGATCCTGCAACAAAACAGACAGGCAAATAGACAGACCGACAGAACAAATGATAGACCGGCAGACACTCTGGTAGGGTAGCCAGGTGGCTGCTCCAAAAATACTTGACACAATGGTGAATGGTGCATCGTGCTTGAGACATACATACACACACCCCTCTCAACTCCATGCTGTTTTTTTCTCTCCTTGGCCCCACCCTCAGCTTCCTGACACCTCCTGATTGGCTGCATTACCCAGCAGCAGCCAATCAGGGTGGAGGAAGCTGCCCAGCCCCCTAGCAACA
Organism: Ascaphus truei; assembly: GCF_040206685.1. Lineage (NCBI taxonomy): Eukaryota > Metazoa > Chordata > Amphibia > Anura > Ascaphidae > Ascaphus > Ascaphus truei. The sequence continues at coordinate 402,558,179 of NC_134485.1, read as the reverse complement.
GCCCTGCTCTCTCTCTGCTCGGGGAAATCCCTCTGCACCCCAAGCTGGTCAGGTCACTATGTCCAGAAATGTAATACTGGACACCTACATGTCCTGTATTACCTTTAATTTTTGACAGGACAGAGTGTCCAAACACAAGACAGTTCAGTTCAATACAGGACACCTAGCAACCCTACACTCTGCTAGCAAGACTTAATGCAAAAGCAGAAACACATTGATCTGGCAACAAGGAAGTGAAAGTGGTCTTCTTATAAAGGAAGCCAGAGGAAGTGTTGAAGAGAAAAAAGACTGGGATTAGGGAGTGATCGACTAAATCATACAAATTGTAATTTGGAAAAATAATAACTTCCAATCGATAATTATCTATAAATAGGTGCAACTGTGAATTGGAGTGAATCGAGAAAAGTAAGGGGTGCAATGTGTTTGCAACCCAAAAGAGAATTCACTTATATGCACACTACCCAGGTGTAAAATATAACTTTTAATACTTAATACTTAAAACATATATTACCGAAAAGGATGGTATACTATAATTGTCCCTGACGAAGCTCCATAGTAGGAGGGAAACGAGCGTTGGACGCGTGATCATGTCATCAGTCCCCTTTATGGGGCTGTTTTAACATAGTGTTTTTTCAGCAGCTCACTAGCGCAGCCATATATATAAAAATAGTGTAGCAGCTAGGTTATGGCTTCACTCTGTTAGTGTTGCCAATTGAACACATATGCATGTAGTGATTAACCTTTGCTGCTGCTGCTTGTGGCAATACATTTAGTGTGCTAGTGTGTGATACTGTGGAGCCTCTGGGCTCACCTTTGCTGGTTGCACCCTATTCAGCCTCTAAGATCCCAGCATCAATTACTGACTGGATTATTTAGATTTATGAGAGCTGCATTTGGGTGCTTGTCTGTTAACAACCATTTAATCTATTTTTAATGTTTAGTATACCATCCTTTTCGGTAATATATGTTTTAAGTATTAAGTATTAAAAGTTATATTTTACACCTGGGTAGTTTGCATATAAGTGAATTCACTTTTGTGTTGCAAACACATTGCACCCCTTACTTTTCTCGAAGTGTTGAAGAGGCTGATTTGCAACAGGTGTTAGCATCTAGTAACAGAGCTCTAAAAGTATGCTGCAGAAGTAGAGCTATCACTTGTGTCACTTTACGTAGTATGTTTGTGTAGCATAGAGCCCCAGGCTACTTATTTATTTGGCCCCAAAACTGTAAGTCCTGGTAAGGAGCTGGCAGTGTTGGGGTTATGTTCCTCATAACATGAGTCATCCTGTGTGTACACCAGGAGGTTGATAATTTGTTGCGGTCTACAGGTGCTGCCTGGGACCTTTGAAGCATATGACCAGTGGGGTGGGTTCCCTGGAGGAGTACTGCCCTCTTATCGGGTCTAAGGAGTGGAATCCTCCCCTGGGGTATATAACATAGCAGCCTTCTAAATTTAGCCTGTTCTGTGTGGAGTTCCAGACAACCTCTCCTTAGGGAGGTGGTTGAATACCCCTTAATCCATCAGGAGGTAAGGGAGCTGAGGATAGGTTCTTGGGGCCTCAAGCTCCTTGGGCCGATTCCAGGGATGAGTCCTGTGAGCTATGCGCTGATCCAGACAGATAAATGCAAGCTGAGAGGGATAGGAGCAAGTACTGCCTATGATTGTACCTCAGTTGCATGGGAGATGAGATGACTATCTGCTGCAATAAAGAACCAGTTATACCATCGCTCCTGTGTGTTCTATGGGGGAAGAATTGCCTTTGGGGGTTACTCGTGTCTCTAATAGGGTCCCTGCAGGATAGAGGCACTGCACCACAGAGAGGAATGCTGAGAACCTGTCCTGTTGCTACTCCCAAACACCACAAGCGAAGAAACACTTCTGTATGCCTACAGCTTAGCACCACATAACACCAGGTAGCTGCCTGATCTCCCTTAGGGAGAGGGTGGGGGGGGGGGAAGGGTGCTACATTTGTATGCATTCATTTACAGTATTTCTATTATGTCACAGACCATATACACCATATACACAATGTTTTATATACATTATACTCTATAACAGGGAAATAGAATATTGAATAAAATAAAGCATTGTGGGGAAGAAGTATTTCCCTCAAAAAGATTACTATGTAAGTAGTGTAACGCTTATCAACAACTAGACTTTACCACATTTTTTTTCAAGAATAAACGATTTGAAAAATACTGTAAGTTAAATCTGCAGCTCTTGTTCTTGCAGACATACAATTAACATAAACATGTGGTGGGTAATAATCGAGACACCCACCATTAAATTTAGATTCATATATGCAATTGTCTATTTACAAATATGGGTTATATTTTATTCTTTATCAATTGTCTACTATAATTCTGTCTACTGCCTCTACAATAGGTGTAGTGAACATAATACTGTATTATATAATTTTTTTTATATATTAACACCGATTGAAAAAATGGGTTTGAAATGCCATTTAATGTTTGGTTATCATCAGTTGCAAAGTAATAATAAAACACATCATTTAGGGTTGTGAATGTCTGCTGTTTTAATTCAATTAACAATGGAAAATAGCAAGCAAATGAAGTGAAAATCATGAAAGGGAAAACTTTCTATATATACTGGTGCAAACCTTAAACCGAACAATGCTAGAGATGGGTGAATGTTTTTGGCGAATTTGGATCTGCAACAGATCGTCTGGTTCCTTTGATCTGCTGATTTCAGCAGATCTAAATCTCAAAAAGGGCGATTCGCGTTTTGCGAATTTTAAATTCTTTTTTGCCAATATATGCATCAGATTCCGCAATCCATTGACGGATCTGTAGAATCCAATCTGCAGATTCAGCAATCCATTGAAGGATTTTTGAGAATCTTCCAACAAGTTGCTGAATCTGCGGATTGGATTCTACAAATCCCTCAACGGATTGTATCCAATGGCGGTTTTACATGAATTAGTGCAAATTAAAACTGACCAAATCCGATTGCGGATTTTACACTATGAAATGGATTTTGGGGGGAAAATGCGAGAAAATCCTGGAAAATAATTTGGGTGGTTCCGCCCATCTCTACACAGCGGGTTATTTATTAAAGTCTTTCGGCTGTATAAGTTGGGATAAAACAATTGGAAAAGAATTGCACCAGATTAATCACAGAAAAAAAATCAATTTTGTTGCAACATGATTAATTTTCTTGTGCTACTGTATGTTTGCACTGATTTCCAATGGCTTTTACAGCCAGGAGACTTACTGTAAGTAAATAGACCAAACAGCAGTTTAAATTTCTACATACTATTCATCTACAGTATGACTAAAAAAATTTGAAAGTATATTAACATACAGGTATGTAAATAATATTACATTCTGTTCTCTGTTTATCAGTACTAAAGGTAAAGATACATGTCTCCAAAATTCAGGAAGCGTCTTGTTAGACTTTGGGACATGATGTCATCACATATACTGTATGTGTACCAACTTGGAGGAGAGTTTTGCCTTTCTCCTCCTAAATTTTGAATTAGACGAAGAACAAGTTATTTCTGAGTAAGCAATGACTAAGGTTTGCTTTTCAGTGACACGACGATTACATGTGCCAGTAATTTATATTGTATTGTTGCGTGTAGACCAACCTGGTTATAGTACATTAGATACAACCACTGAACAATTGTAGATTTAACAAGTTATTTAATAGCTATTGAAAACATAATAGCGGAACAAGACCTAGCTCTATATGGTTCATTTAATTAGCCATGAGATGCAGTATAAATGTGCATCCTCATTAGTTGGAAAAACATAATAGTGTGTATTGCTTTTTGTTCAGAAATATGAGTCACTCTGCCTTGCCTTGCAGTACATACAATAAGTGATGCAGGATTGCATGGGGCCCAACAAGGGAAGGTCAGAGATGTAACAGCTAATTTCTAATTACATCAAAACATAAACATAAAGGGGCATGTGTCAAGTGTTGCATTGATCAAAAACAGGTGCAAATTGCATAATGTTTCATTATGATGAGAGGTAGAGCAATTAGATTCCTGAAGAAGTCGTACCGACAAAACGGGTTGAATCAGAGTGCTTGCGTGATGCAAAGTCCTGGCAGACGGGGATTCCTCCACACAGCCCTTCCGCCCTCAACTTCACCCAACCGGAAGTGACGTAGATGAGAGCCGAGACGCGGAAGTGAGCTCCATAGCGTGTGTACCGGTCAAACACACACAGAGAGGAGTCAAGATTTCGTACCATGACTTGATGTAATGTACAGAATGTGAGTGTACATCTATATGTTATTTTAATGTCCAAATCTTTGAATATATTATTGAGATATACTGCGCAATTAGTATTTCGTTATTCTCCTGGGTATACATAAAACGGATGGGAAGGATTCACTAACAAAGGGGTTTCATATGCGGAGTTCCTGACCTATTGCTCCATTCAGAGAGAGAAAAGTGTCTTTGTACTGCTCTATTGAAAAGGAGAAAAGTGTGAGTGAAATTGTTCATCACTTAACAATACTACTCTGGTTGAAATCGTACCACACTATGTTGTTTTTATTGTCTCTTCTATGATTCCGATGTGAACACTGGCGCTCCCCTGACTTCTTGAAGAACATTTGGATCCAGCAGACTATAGAACAGTCATTGAAGGGTTTATTGAGCCGCTTTTCAATTAGCAATATTCACTGGGTGGTGTAGTTGATCTTTTTATAGGTTCATATGTCACTATTTATTTTCACTAATTGATCACAAGTTCACTTTATTATTCAAGTCACTTATTATATTATATTGTTTATGTAAACTTTCTTTATACGCATGGACTTAATGTACTAAGTAAGCGCCGAAATAAACATATTTTTTTCTGGTTCAATTACAGTACTTACACACACTTTTTTTTACCAACACACACTTACTTACCCTCACACTCCCTTATTTACCCACACTGTCTTACCTTATCATTAGCACCGCACACTGCAGCCAGGGAGAGGAGAAGTTGTGTGAGCCACTCAGCACCACCTACCGGCCGGAGGAGACATTGAGCTGCCGTTGCTCCTCTCTCTGCTCATAACCGGAACATAGACATTGGGCCACATGAACTAAAAAAAGGGGGGGGGAGGGAGTGGGGGTAAGAATGAGAGTCTAGAGATGGGAAGGGAGAGAAAAAGATGGTAGTGAGAAAGAAAGCCGGGTGAGAAATAAAGAGGGGGGGCGGGAGGAGATTATGATAGGGAGAGGATTGAGTGTGGGAGAAAGACGGGGGGAGTCTAATCTTAGGCTTTCACTGACCCTGATAATTGCCATGGTACTGAATGAAACATTTCCAAATAATATTTTTGTGAGCACGGGATGTCTATCTACATTTCTGGGCATATATATATTACGAGGAGCAGTTTGCTGTGTAAGAAATAGAACATACATTTTTGCCAATTGTAGAAATTGGAAATCTTGTTTCTTTAATTTGGTGCATGTCTCTTTGGGGCAGAGTTTTACCCCATGTTGGAGCTGAGCCAGTTTTAGGTGTAAATGTTGATACATCTCATTATAACATTGCACTGAATATTTTATCCCCTAACTCCTCTGAACACTGGCACTCCCCTTACCTCTTGAAGAACATTAAGTACTGTAATTGTCTGGTGTGGGGGTTCATGTAACTAAATATGTGTGTGTGTGTGAGTAAGTAAGTGTGTGTGTGTGTGTGTGTGTGTGTGTGTGTGTGTGTGTGTGTGTGTGTGTGTGTGTGTGTGTGTGTGTGTGTGTGTGTGTGTGTGTGTAGTGTGTGTGTATATGGGTAAGTAACTGTGTGTGTGTGTGGCTGGATAAATGTGTTTGACTGGGTAAGTGTGTATGTTTGGGTAAGTGTGGGTGTGGGTAAGTAACTATGTGTGGGTTGGTAAGTGTGTGAGGAGAGAAGCGCTATATAAAGTTATTATTATTAATGACACATTTTCCTAACTTTGCTTTTTGGTTAAATGTATAGGAAATGGGGCCAAAGACCACTTAGGTATAAGCCCTTAACCTTATCCCGTGGTGGAAGCATAATTGGGGCATAATGGTTTTGAGGATGTGAGTGCTCATTTATAGTGTCCTGCAAGTTGGTGAGTGGAAAAACTGGACAGCCAGTTATTAAGCCCTTTCTCACACATACACAAACGTACACTTGTATGCAATATTTTCATTGCTACAACATTTAAAAAACACATTTCCTATTAGAGCATAAATCATATACCTTTTCCAGTATGTTATTGACAATATATAAGCTGCTTATTAAACTACAATATACTGTATACAGTAGCATTGGTGTTGTTTATGTAATTGTTCCATTAATAAATTATACTATAGCCTTATTTATTCAATTGTATAATAATGTGGCATTCTTTATTTCTACTGAACATCTGTAAAAATCACTCTTCATAACCCTGTAGATAGCCCTACATCAAGTGTAATTGCACAAAACATGTATGCTTTTTGTTTTATTGAATAAACCTCATTCACTAGTGTTCAAAAGAACAGCTTACTGCTGTCCTGCTTAGGGCCTTCAGCATCTGTCACTGCTGGTTTAATCTACATTAAATAGAACAAGGCAGACCTGTTTTATATGTATTTTACCCTGTAGTAGGATATGACACTCCAATAGAATCTAAAGACTATCTCAAGGTGACCAACATCTTTATTAACACTTTTATTGATAGGCATAAGTATTTCTGTGCAATAAATCGACAAATACAGCTGCATTTGTGCACACCGACAATTAATACAGATAATACAAACAAATGCAACAAAAATTTTAAAAAAATAGACAGATTTCAGCACAATTTGCAATTTGTCAGGACATCTTTGGATATCTAAGTAAGGATTGCTTTGCTAGTTACCCAAACAATGTATTTACAATATAATAATATCATGTAAAATAAAATGTGAACCATTACAGTTACTGTATACGTATATATATATATATATATATATATATAATATATATATATATATATATATATATATATATATATATATATATATATATATAATATTTATATATATATATATATATACATATATATATATACTGTGTATATATATATGCCGGTAGTCCTGTGAGTGTCCGGGGGTCCTCAGCTGGTCCACACAGGTGTCTGGGGGCCCTTGGGTGGTCCTTGTGGGTGTCTGGGGGTCCTCGGGTTGTCCCTACAGGTATCTGGGGGCCCTCGAGTGGTCCCCACGGGTGTCTAGGAGCCTTCGGGTGGTCCACATGGGTAGTCCCAGCGGTTAGTCCCTGCGGATGTCCGGGAGTCCTCAGGTGGTCCCCGCGTGTGTCCAGGAGTCCTCAGGTGGTCCCCGTGGGAGTCTGGGGGCCCTCGGATGGTCCCCGCGGGTTCCTGCTGGCCTGCCGTACCAATCCGTGGCAAAAAAAAATGTGCAATACATTGAAATAAATACATCCCCCACCCCCCCTCCCAAACACATACAGTATAGTAATGGGCAAAATGACTAAAAAATAAAAAAAAAAAACATTAGCCAGCCAGCATAAATAAAGTAAATAAACCTTTCTACTTACCCTTGCCATCATGAAGGGCATCCTCATCACCGCTATAGTTATTAAGGGGTTAACCCAACCATCCCGGTGGACCGCTATACCCACCCTCTACCCATTGATTGGCATAGTGGTACAGCATACCAATATAATATGGGCATGATAAGCCACTATATCAGTCAATGGTCACCCTAATAAAAAAGCATGAAGGCCAAAAATACACAATAATAAAAGATATACACAAGCACCTAAACACCCCAATTCAAAAAATAAAAGCACTAGCCAACCAATCAATTCAATCAATAAAAGCACTAACCAACAAAACAATTAATTAATTTTAAACACTAGCCAACAAAACAATTAATGAATTTAAACCAGTAGCCAACACAACAAATAATTAATTTAAACCGCTAACCAATCCTAAAATGTACTAAAAACAAGCCATCCAAATTCCAAACAATTGAATCCAAACAATAAAAACATATAGAAAAAATTACAATCAATTCAAAACCAGCATTTGCCAAAAAATGCATTGGCTGTCACTGCTTCCCGGGGTACAGGCCCGTTATGGGGTGCCAGTATCTCCTATGCATTTACATGTCCAGCGTCACGTGACCATGGGAATAAAATGCATAGGAGATACCGGCACCCCTTAAGGGGGCCTGTATCTCTGGAACCAGGGGGTCCCCGGACCTCAAATCAATGCAGTTCTACTCCGGAGACCCCCTGCTCATCTACACCAGTATTACATTTTATATATTTTTTTTTTGATCACTAGCGAGATATGCGCAGGAAGAGGCGGCTCTCTCTCTGTGCAGCTCTCAATGCAGCTCTCTCTGCAGCTGAAAGAAATCACCAGATTTGGCCTTTTAGAGAGGCAATCATCCCTGCAGATGGCCAAAAAAGATTCAGAAGCATGGAACCCTGCACAATTAATCCTTTTAAACAGCTTATTGTCCTCGTGGCTGTGAGATCTGTAGCCAAAATTCAGCCACACCTGGCACCAACGACAGTAAGTCTTGCTACATCTGTATGCATAGAGCACCGCGATAAATTATTTTGTCTTAAAACACATGCACATAAGAACAGCAAGTTAGTGCTTCTCCATGTGCCAATCTATAAAATACAAGGTTATGCCTGTATTTGTCGCGTGGGGGAGCAGCGACTCCGCTCCGGGCTCACACTCTCCCTCTCTGCAATAGACTGATTAATTATCCCAGCTAAATTATGCCTTCAAATATCAGACACTTCCCATTCTCCATTGTTAACAGTAAAATCAGAATCCATCATCCACTCCTCCTCTTCATACTCGCTTCTCATAGGTGTGGGCCTCTTACACATAACCCTATACAGGCATACCCCGGTTTAAGGACACTCACTTTAAGTACACTCGCGAGTAAGTACATATCGCTCAATAGGAAAACGGCAGCTCACGCATGCGCCTGTCAGCATGTCCTGAACAGCAATACCGGCACCCTACCTGTACCGAAGCTGTGCGCAATGTGAGCCTTTTACACGTGTTATTTACATCAGTTATGCACGTATATGACGATTGCCATACAGTTCATGCATCGATAAGTAGGAAAAAGGTAGTGCTTCACTTTAAGTACATTTTCGCTTTACATACATGCTCCGGTCCCATTGCGTACGTTAATGCGGGGTATGCCTGTACCTTCTACGTTAGAGTAAGAAAACCAAGAGAAAAATGACACAAGGGGGTGGAGTTATAGGCAGTGTTTTCATGTTCTGAGTTGCACATTTGTAAAAATATATTATATTTATCTACAAACATGCTCCAGTTTTGTACACCATAAATGTGTACAAATTCTTAATGCATTTATATGTATGAACATGGTGCACAGACTAAGAACATGTGAGCCAAATTAATAATGACATACTAACATGTGTCGCTAGGTAAGTCATTGATTTTTTTGACGAAATTAACTCTTTCGATTCTTTTTTTTTTTTTAAAGCCAATGCTTTGTACAGTCCACTACAGCAAGGACCCGCTTCTCAGCGTCCCGCTTTTTGGCGATCCGCTGATACGGCGGTACCGAGAAGGGGGCCACCATGTCTGCGCATGCGCAGAACGGGGAAGTCAGAGGTCGCACATGCGCAGAACGGGCGGTTGCAAAGGGTGCGTATGTGCAGAACGAAGAACAGAGGTTGTGCATGCGCAGATGGGGGGAATTGCCGGTTTGCACATGCGCGCACACGCTGAAAATCGCCGGTTCCGCTTCCCGGCGATTTTCGCTTTGCAGCGGGCCCTTGGAACGGAACCCGCCGCATGCCGGGGTCATCCTGTACCCCCTAATTCCTTCCTGACTTTCCCAATTCATGCACAAGTTTATTGGTGGGCACATTTGGTCAGTATGTATCCACTATACATACTGTATGAGTGTGCCCAATCTATAAATATAATATATCAATTTATTCAGCAATGTCTAAGACAAGACAATTAAAACAGTCTGAGGAGATCCATTAATCACAGTGATTCCTGCAAAGTACAATGGTTGAACAACAGAACCTCAGTCTAATAGAGTATAATCAATTTAGACATAATTAAACTCAAGCGGAGATAACCTAATAAGAATAAAAGGTTCAGGGTAAAGAATAATTATTCACCTGTCCCCCCTACCTACACCAGCCGGTCAAACACTTATCTGCTTTAACAAGATATCCCTAACCACTCTACAAAACACCAATGTACTGATGTGTGGTTTAATGTGTGTGGGAGAGACTTAAGTGCATGCTGATAGGGACAAAAACATGGTGGTAGTACTGTATGCATCCAAAAAGTTATTCAACAGGGAAAATGGGGTGAAGACAAATGTCCTAGGATAGATGGATGTTGATTCAACCCCCTTGGGGGAGCTGAGTGATATACACAGTAGCTGGTAACAGTCCCAAATGTCCACGCAATGTATGTAAGCTAAGTAAATACTCAGCCAAGTCCTGTGCGGTAGCAATCAGCGATCAGCAGTTAGTCAGCTGGGAGCAGCATCCAGGTACAGCTGATCCTGGAAATTTGCAGGGTACAGATGGAACGCAGAAGCCTCTCCTGCTTCTGTATTCTGCATCCTGTCATAAATGTGACAGTAGATTATTGAGTGGGTGTTAAAGCCACATCTTTGTGACAAAGGCCAAGTGAGGATAAAAACCATTCATTTGGGATTTGAATTTGGTATTCAACATAGAGGGTTTGTGTGACATCAATAAACACGTGGATTCACTTATTTCAGTTTCAAGCCTCTATGAAGGATCTGTTTATTTTTAATGTGGTAACGTATTTAGATTTTCTATTTCTATCCCGTTATTTTCTGAAACTGTCTGCATTATTATAATGTATGTCTTTTGTAGCATTCTTTTTCTGTAACTAACCACTGTACCATTGATTGGACATAGTACCTTTTAGAAGAGAATAATTGTATTTTCAGATATTTTGCGACATTGGGTTTTCATGTTAATTACATATTTCTTCCTAACAACAGGAGACCAAGGACCCTGGAGAAAAGAACATAAATTATTCTTGTGGTGGAAGCGTATTGAGGTGCAGTGTGGGGGTTCTGGGGAGTTATTGCACATTCTGAGGGCCCTGCAGGCAGGTAAATGAATCAGCAGATAGCTGGATGTATTAACCTTTTTCACATACACAAGTCAAGTGCTCACAGGTTTGTAGTATGTGACAAGTCAGAACTCTTATCTAGCATATCAAAATATACAATAACTATTACCTCTTCCACAGTTACCAATTTATGCTCTAACATCACACAAAGAAATACTTAACACTGTAAATATGTATAAATGTAGCAGAGTTAGTAGTGAGATTTCATTTCCAGCAAGACTGCATCTGTGGAAGTCGTTTATTAATTATCATGTGGTGTTACTACTTGCACATGCTGAAAAAAAACCCAGAAACGAATCCTCAATGTAATGTAGAATAGCTGCATGCTAATAATAAGATATGTTGTACACTGTATAACAGGTAAATGTAATGATGAGACACAAGTCTGTACTCGCCAATGCTGCACAAGTACCACACTTATTCATATGATTATAAGCTCTTCGGGCAGGGACTCCTTTTCCTAATATCTACTTTTATGTATTAAGAGCTTATTCCGATTCTGTCACGTGTTACTGTTGTAAAGCGCTATGTACATGAATGGCGCTATATAAATAAAGATATACATACATACACACACACATAAGCAGGGAACTGACTGAAATGCAGTGTGTGTTTCCTAACTCTAATCCGGTTACCGATGGGAACCCTGCTTTGAAAACTCAATTTCGATTTGCTGTAATGTCCTGTGTCTACTATAATATAACATTAGGGTATGGCAGATTCTGAGAAATGGGTTCATGATTTCATGTACAGTATATTAACTGATCAGTCATCAGATTGGAACATCTGGAAGCTGAAACACATGATTTTCAAGAGAATAAAGACATGGGTTCCAAAAGTCAATAATTCATGTACAACTAAGCCACGTCCAAAATACAGTAGTATGCACTTAGAAATGTAAGGAGGTAACTGATCCAGTGCAACCTCTGTCATGTAGCTGTACGGGTAGCTGCATGATTAGAAATATTTATTCTAAAATTATCTGTTTATCTGTTCAGAATTGGTATCAGGACAATACCGCACATCTCTTATGGGTTAGTTTATCATTGGCAATGTATATGCGAAACACTGACTATCTTGGCATATTACGTATTAAGTGAAAATTTGCTAGGAAGAGAAATTAAGTTGGTGGTGAGTGAATGGACTATTAGCGCCTTGCTGTATCCTTATTGAAGTTACTCATACTCAAAAAATATAATATTTACCATGCCATTTCCAGGTCTGGCTACCTATGTGTAGCAGGGTAGTCCTCCACACCCCTTGGGGGAGTTGGTTTAGCTCTTCAGGCAGGTTCTGCAGAGGTGCTTAGGCCATGTTGGGGTTGCAGGGCTGAGAGGCCAGACATTCTCCTAGCTATGCAGATGCGCGGAGGCCATGTTGGGGTTGGCAAGACTGGCGAAGAAAGACAGGATATCCTCTGGAGAGACAGGATATCCTGGGGGACTGGAGACCGCAATGTCAGAGCTTGAGACCGCAGAGAGGAAGGTTGTGTGCCGGCAGCCAGTCAAGCTGCCTAGGACTAGGCCAGAGAAACTCCGTAGGCCAGAGTTAGTTCCCTGAGCCAACCTAGCGAAGTATAGTAGGGACTGCCATATGTCAAGGACTCACCTGTTAGTCCGATCGCCAGCGGAGCGGGACAGAGTGCAGGGGAGGAACGACCGCCCGGCTGCCGGAAGGAGAGAAAGGATATTGTTGGGAGGCCCTGCATCATTGGATAACGGATGAGAAAGATTCCCTGGTTATATAAGTATAACCAGGAAGGTACCCATGTGCACCACCAATACACAAGGTAGGGTAGCGCTGCCCTCACAAATCCATTTGGGGATTGCCTTGGCGGACACCTGGCGCTCTTTGGTGTCCAAGGGATAGGGTGCAACCTTGACCCTTGGGGGTATAATTACTCCTGGGGATTTGAGGAATGGATTGTGTAATACTGTGGCTGTGCTGTATTGTATATGTGTATCTGGAAGGATCCTGCTGGTAAAGAGTTATTGTTTATTACTACTGTGTGTGTGGTTATTTGCTGTTTATCTACATACGTTCCCGTGAGGAGCCATCCCGTCTACGCCTGGATCCCCATGGGTAGAGGTGCTGCACCTGGCACCCCCAAGCTTCCTATGAGCAGAGGCTCAGGCCTTCTGTGAGCCTGCAGGTTAGTACCATAATGCCCAATGTATGCAAATATACTTTAGGGGGAGGGTGTTACATATGTATATACAGACTAGGTATACCAGGATTTATTAACTGCAGCCCTAGATGAAAGTCAGTCTTTGTTGACAAATGTATGCTGCTGTTAAAAACCTAATTTATTCCTGTTGAATACTGAATGCACATATTACTGTACACCTACACTCTTTAACCTTTATACAAGAGGCATATACGAAAAATAGATGAAACACTTTCACTTTTGGAATAATCATACTGTATTACCAAAATGCTGTCCCGAATATCCTGTTCAGAATAAGAAGGACGTTATATATTATTGCATACTTAATGAACCGGACTTGAAAAATACCACTAGCATTCATAAATGACGGGAAAAAAGTAACTCGTTGCCCACGAGTTGCATATAAAAGAAAGTATAAGTGTAGATGACCTTTTACATGCATAATCACTATATCTCCCCTTTATAATCATATAGACCACCTAATGTCCATATTTATATAGACCTCAGTACTCCATTATTCATATAGACTTCTCCCCCCCCCCAACAATCAAATAGACACACCCCCAAAGGTAAACAGACCTCCTCCCCCAATAATTATTCAGCCACCCATAGTAATCATACAGCCCCCCCGCCATCAAACCTCTACTGTTAGCGCTGTCTGTATGGAGAGGGCTGTGGGAAGTCTAGTTATACTTGAGGATATTTTTTCTAATGAAGTTTGACATGTTCCAGGTTACTGACTGTCCCGCAATTCCTTGCAGTGGCAGATGCAAGGCACTTTGCGGCATGACTGTGGAAGGCATTGTGGTGATTGTCAGCTATACGATCCATGTTGTCTGTAAAGTTGGTGTGATTTGGTGCCTTTTTAGACATGCCGTCCCCTGTCTGGCTCAGGAACAAAGTTATACATCTGGGATTGCGAAACCTCATAAACAAAATGTATCAAACACAATTCTTACAAAGATTGTCCCTCAAATCTCAAATTTTACACAAGTTTAGGATGAGTGGACAAGTGCATTTTTTGAGCATTGCTAATGATCTGATAGATATTAATTAGTGGGTCATTTGCACATATAAATATGCCTTAATAAATAGGCACATTGAAGTTGTATACTTGTATGCAGGAAACCTTATTTGTAGTTGATCTGAAGATGATTCTTCTTGGTAGCTCTCATACTACCTTGTACGATACATTTATTAAAATCTCTTTATCTATTGGAAATACTTTTAATCCATTTACCTGTGAGATCAAAGGTGGGCCAGGACCCCAGATCACATGCCTTACATGTATATTCATCATAAACGATTTCATTCTCCTTGCATGGTGTGCAGGTCCAGCAACAGCTCACCTCTCCTTTACGGATGACCTGGGAATTAAATGATCATTACTTTCTCCTACAAAATATTACAATTAACATTCTATATATGTATGTATGTACTGTATGTATACTGTATATGTATGTATGTATGTATGTATGTCTTTATTTACATAGCGCTTCACAGTAGTAATATACGTGACAATCATATAAATAACAAACAATATAAATAACACATGAAGGGGAGAAGTGCTTCAGACAAAAAAGTAACATTTAGGAAATGGAGACCCTGCTCCGAAGAGCTTACAATCTAATTTGTTGGTAGGAAGAATGTACAGAGACAGTAGGAGGGTGTTCTGGTAAGTGCGTCTGTAAGGGGCCAAGGTTAATATATGAGGTGTTAATTATCAGCCATGAAGCGACTCATATGCTTCCTTAAGTAGGTGTGTTTTGAGGTGAGTCTTAAATGTGGATAGAGAGGATACTAGTTGGATATTGAGGGGAAGGGAATTCCAGAGGTGTGGGGGCAGTCAGTGAGAAAGGTTTAAGGCAGGAGAGGGCTTCCGATACAAAAGGGGTAGAGAGAAGACATCATTGAGCAGAACGCAAGAGTTGGGATGGTGTATAGCGAGAAAATGTTAGAAAATGTTAGTATGTAACTTTGTATTGTTGATATAGCATTTATTTAATGCAATTATTTGCTCTTAGCAGTGAAAAGTTAATAACGGAGCACTTGTAATGTAATATTCCATTTTACACTTAGTAGTTTGAATGTGATATAGTTATATTACTACCTTCACCAATTGTCCTTTTACACTTCTAATTAAAAGGAGAAGTTTTTTTTACAACTCATTGTAGATTAAATTCAAGATTGATACAGTATAGCTATCAATCAAGTATATGGATATCTTTAAAGAAAACCTGAATTTATATAAATATCACAGTGGCAAAAAAAACTTTCATTATTTTTAAATACCAAAATTGAAACCAATGTAAAAAAAAATCACCTTTTATCATGTAAAATCACTTTAATTTCAATAAAGAGCTGCTGTTTCTTGCAACATAGATCTTTAATTGATTAACAAGGTAATTCACTTCAGGTGCAACAAATAAAAACTCCTGCTCTTCCTGGCACCATATGTTTCGTCAATTAACTATATAGCATCTTAAAATGTATTGTTTACAATATAAGTTAATAATGGCCTATGGGGCCTATTCTAGTAGCCTCGATAACCCTCTTATCGAGGCCTTTTCAGCCAAAATGCCTACTGCAATTCAGAAAGCCTTGATAAGTGGGCGATAAAGGAATGAATCACAATTTTTTGCTGCTGTCCAAAAAACATCGCCGGGTGAGTAGTGATAAGCCAATTATTGGCAGGTTTTGAAAGTCGTGCCATTCTAGTAGCCTCTATTAGCTTATTGAGGCTAACCGCCTCTCGCCAGAAAAAGTTGGCGAGACAGGGACTTAGAAAAAAGATGCTTTTTTCCTACTGTACATCGGATTGATACCGGGAGTCTCCGGAGCTGATACCCATTAATATCAGCACCTGAGACCCCGGCATGAATACCATGAAATAAAAATGCATTTACAGGCAACTTCATTATCTTAGTGGCTAACCGCTAAGGCAATTAAGGGGTTAACTACCAAAGCCATGTTTATTGTGGGTAGCGGGGATGGTTGAAGGTGGTATTTGGCCCTCGGTGAGTATTTATGCCTTGCGAGGGGGTTGCAGGTGGCGTTAACCCCTTCATTACCTTTGCTGTTAATTCCGCTAAGGTAATGAAGGGGTGAACCCCTTCCACTACACACCCGGTATGCTGCATAAAAACCCACAAAGGGTCAAATAATATCTTCACCTGTCCACGCCACCCACAATAAACATTCAAAAACACGACAACACTAATTCCCACCTCCTCTACCCCCAACACCCCCTCCCCCCCCAACACATACAGTACTGTAATGGGCAAAATTACTATTATCCAAATATGGATATTTTATTTGACATTATAAAATCAAACATTAGCCAACCTGCATAAATAAAGTAAATACAACTTTTACTTACCCCTGCCATGATGAAGGGCATCCTCATCACCATACAACAGGTCCATGTCCTCCATTGGCAGCAAGAGTATAAGAAAAATACAATCTAATGGCCCCTAATCCTTTAATCACCATAGCGGTTAATAACCACTGTAGTAATTAAGGGGTTAACCCACCCTCCCCGCTACCCACCTGGGAGGCCTAACCACCCACCCTGGGACCACTATACCCACACTCTACTCATTGATTGGCACAGTGGTACATCATACCCATATAATATGGTCATGACATCACTATAGCACTCAATGGTCAACTTATTACAAATCATTAAGGCCAAGAATACACAATAATAAAAGAAATACACAAGCACCTAAACACCCCCACAATAAAAGAACTAAAAAGCCTAATAGTACACATTAAAAAAAAGTATCTATCACCAAACCAGCAAAATAATTAAAATTATGTTATTCCAAAACGTAAGAATACAATTAAATAAACACCTATCCAACCAATTCAATCAATAAAAGCACTATCCAACAAATCAATTAAATAAATAAAAGAACTAGCCAACAAATCAATTAAATAAATAAAAGCACTAGCCAATAAATCAATTAAATAAATAAAACCACTAGCCAACAATTAATTAATTTAAACCGCTAACCAACCCTAAAATGTACTAAAAACAAGTCATCCAAATTCCAAACAGTTTAATAAAAACAATAAACAGAAATAGAAAAAAAAAACAAATCAATTGAAAACAAGCATTTGCCAAAAAATGCATTGTCTGTCACTGTATTTATCTGTACCCTAAAGGGGCACAGATGAATAAATTAGCAGTCAAAGGGCAATGATAAACATAAAAATAAATAAATACAATGAAAAAACCCTGAAACAAGACAATTACATACATTCAATATTTATCTTACCTTTAGAAGTCTTCACCCTCCGAATTCCAGCATACTGTATCAGGAAGCTCTCAACCCACGACGTCATCCACTGAAATCCGACTCCATCCTCCTTGAAGAACAGCATCAGGTACAGAAATCTTCTTTCTCCTTCTTCTACTGCTGCGGCCGAGTTTATTCGAGCATTTGCCCGTTCTCGGCCGCAGCAGTAACCTGGCGCGCGCCAGAGGGTGCCGGGCGCGCGCCGAAGACACGGAGGAGCGCCCTCCGATCGGGGCTTTCTCCCTCCCGCTGCCGGGTCCGCCGGGTCCCCCGGAACCCCCTGCCGCCGTCCCCCACATCGCGGGACACCAGGGCTCCCTCGGGGAGCCCTGGACGCGCGTGCAGGGGGCGCAGGCACCCGATGACGCGCGGCACGCCGAGGGAGTGCGGCTAGCATGCCGGGGCATCCCCAGGCTTGCGGAGCTAGCCGCACTCAAATAAAATGTGCCGCCTCTGTATCTTCATCTTTCATTATTTTCTTCTTTTCTTTAATCTTCAATCTTATTTATTTCAATACAAAACCCCATTGTAAATCCAAAACGGATGTTGCCATGTGGATATCTTTTGCTAAAACATATCACATGGTACAGGAGCCAATGGGATAGTCTTCAATCCCATTGGCTTTAATACCATGTGATATAGCCATGTGGTTTTAAGGATCGGACGTACCTCCCTTAGAGATGACGTCACATCCTTAAAAAAAAACCTGTCACATGATACAGCATCAAATCGGATTGGAGCTATACCATCTAACCTTAAAATCTGTTGTCACAGGCCCTACAGTATATGCTGTAAGGCCTGTATGTCTGATTTTAGCAGAAGATCTCGATGTGGCAACATCTGTTTTGGATTTACCATGGGGTTTTGGATTTAAAGAAAGAAGATAGAAGATTAAAGAAAATGAGAAAATATTGACAGATGAAGATAGAAGGAGAAAGAAGATGAAAGAAAGAAGATGTTGGTACCTGATGCTGTTCTTTAAGGAGGATGGAGTCGGATTGCAGTGGATGACGTTGCGGGTCGAGAGCTTCCTGAAACGCCAGGATTCAGAGGGTGAAGACTTCTAAAGTTAAGGTAAATATTGAGTGTAATGTATGTACTTATCTTTTTTCAGGTTTTTTAATTGTATTTATTTATTTTTATGTTTTTCATACATAAATACAAATACATAATACATAAATTTCATACATAAATAAATACAGTGACTGGCAATGCATTTTTTGGCAAATGCTTGTTTTGAATTGATTGTTATTTTTTCTATTTCTGTTTATTGTTTTGATTAAATTGTTTGGAATTTGGATGGCTTGTTTTTATTAAATTTTTTAGGGTTGGTTAGCGGTTTAAATTAATTAATTGTTTTGATGGCTAGTGGTTTTATTTATTTAACTCATTTTATGGCTGGTGCTTTTATTGATTGAATTGGTTGGATGGGTGTTTATTTAATTGTATTCTTATGTTTTGGAATAATAAATTGTAATTATTTTGCTTTTTTGGTGATAGCTACATTGTATTCATTTGTACTATAAGGCTTTTTAGTTTTTTTATTGTGGTTTTTTTTAGGTGCTTCTCTATTTCTTTTATTATTGTGTATTTTTGGCCTTAATGATTTGTATTAGGTTGACTATTGAGTGCTATAGTGGCTTATCATGCCCATATTATATGGGTATGATGTACCACTGTGCCAATCAATGGGTAGAGGGTGGGTAAAGTTGTTCCAAGGTGGGACGTTAGGCCTATTAACCCCTTAATTACTACAGCGATAATTAGCTATTAAGGTGATTAAGGGGTTAGGGGCCATTAGATTGTATTTTTTTTCTCTTTTGCTGCCAACGGAGGACATGGACCTGGGGTATGGTCATGATGATGCGCTTCATCATGGCAGGGGTAAGTAGAAAGTTTTATTTACTTTCTTTTTGCTGGCTGGCTAATGTTTGATTTGGATTGGGCAAATGAGCTATTATCCATATCTGGATAATTGTAATTTTTTTGTAACTTAATTTGTTTTATTCAAAGAAAATTCAGGTACAAATATAACATAGCATATTCATGTGTGACTTGAATACAGCATTTTCATACAACAACAATACTGAAATCTGTTAAAAATGAAGACAGGACAAGACCAGACAAGACAAACTAGGATAAAACAAGACGACACATAACTAGACCATCCAATCATAGGAAAACCAGATGCATCACAACTCAAAACTGGTGGGGGGTGGGATGGGGGGGGGGGGTAAGGGGGAAGGACTAAAGGGGTAAGTGGGGGGAGAAGTAGGGTTAAGAGTAACCCATAATGGAAGTTGATGGGGGGGAATTATATAAGCCTGCCTGCTCCGAGCCAGCATATCACCATGCCGCGTCTCATTTTGTGCTTCTGTCTGATGTCCAGCCCCATTGCTGTGTGTTAGGAAATCTTGCTACCGATTTGGACCTCTCATTAACCCTATCAAAGGAGAACGCGCCTAGATATAGAAATGCCAAATTGTGGTACGCTCCACCCATGTGATGTCTGACAGTGCCAGCCAAGGCAGCCAAATTTTTAGATAATTGACGCCAGTGTCATTAACCAGACTCATTAATTTCTCCATCTGGCAGACAAACCAAATCCTGTTCCAAATCTTTGGGATTGAAGGGATCTCATTGAGTTTCCATACTGCTGCAATCTCGCACCGGGTCGCCAGGGCAAAATGCCCGATTAGCTTATTATTTGCTTTTGGCAGGCCCGCCAGCAGTCTATTCAATAAGAACAGCCACGGGTCTAGGGGAATCGGGAAGCTTAAGATCCTCTGTGTCCAATCTCTAATTTCTTCCCAAAGAGGGGCGATCCGTGCGCAAGACCACAGCATATGTAACTGGTCGGCCGACTCTCCACACTGTCTAGGGCACAGCGGGGAGAGTCCCGGCACATACCTAGATAATTTTAGTCGGGTGTGGTACCACCTCATTACTACTTTATACCCATTCTCCTTTAATGTGGTGCAAATTGAGCTTTTAGCTGCGGCCAGGTAGATCTCATTCCAGTCCTCATCCTCAAGAGACTCGCCCAAGTCAGCCTACCAGAGGGCTCTGTACCTCGGGTGTTTCTGCCGGGGATCCTCAGAACCGACCACTTCCCTGTATATCAGATATAAGTCCCAATGTATCTGATTCTGCCAGACAGAGCTTTTCAAAATTAGTCAACGTAGGGTAGGGGGCTAATTTATTATAAAATGCTCTGATCTGAAGGTATTTGAAAAATTCGGAGTGAGGGATATTTTTTCCGGATCTAATGTGCTCAAATGATTTAACCTTTTTGCTGTTACCCTCCAGGTCCTTGAGACGTAAATATCCCAAGTTTTTCAAAATAGAGGTGTTTCCACCTAACAGGCCCGGAGCAAAATCGGTGTTCCCCCATAGGGGGGCCATCTGGGAGTTTTTAGTGGTGAAGGAGTGTCTGAACTTAGAAGCTTTCCATATCGCCAGCGAGTTGGTCATAGATAAAAGTGGCAAATCAGCATCCACTCGTGCTGTTTTGGGGAGCCAAATCAATGATTTCAGCTCTAGCGGGGAGCAAGCCGCTCCCTCTAATTCCACCCATCTTTTCAATGCAGGGCTGGAATGCCATTGAACAATTTTGCTTAACTGTGCCGCTTTATAATAGGATAACAGGCAGGGTACCACTAAGCCCCCCTCTGGGGAGGATCGCTTCATAATTGATTTATTTACTCTCGGTTTCTTGCCTCCCCATATGAATCTGGAGATATCAGACTGAAGCGAGAGTAAATCTTTCAGTCTCAGTTGCTGCACCGGTAATATTTGGAATAGGTATAGGATACGGGGGAGAAGATTCATTTTAACACTTTGTATCCTACCTATCCAAGACGACTTCAGGATGTCAGACGTCAGAGACCGGATCAGGGGAGGATAATTTGCTTTATAAATGTCTCTGACATCTCTGGTGATGTGGACTCCCAAATATTTAACCTGGTTCTGTTTCCAGTTGAAATTAAAATTTAGCTTTAGTAATTTTTCTACCTCTTTGGGGAGGCTAATGTTAAGAGCCTCAGATTTAGCTTGATTGATTTTGAATCCAGATATATTTGTGAATTTATCTAGTAAGTCAAAAAGATTTGGGAGAGAGGTGAGAGGCTGTGATAGTAATAGTAAAATGTCATCGGCATACAATGCTGCCTTGTGAGATTGCGAGTGTATATCTAAACCCGCTATGTCCGGGCAGCTATGAATCCGAGCTGCTATGGGTTCTATACAAAGGGCAAACAGGAGGGGGAATAACGGGCACCCCTGTCTCGTGCCGCTTCTAATTTGGAATTGAACAGATGGAAAGCCCTAATGTTTGACCCTAGCAGTCGGGCTTGGGTATAGCGACATAATCGCACCACTCACCTGATCCCCAAAGCCAAACGTCCCGAGCGTCTCTTTTAAATATGGCCAGTCGATCCTGTCAAATGCTTTTTTTGCCTTTTCTGCATCCAGACTTAACATCATATTTTGTGACTCACCCCCATTCCCGCCTTCCTCTCCCCAACCCCCCTGATTTAGGTTCAGATTTTCTTTTTCGTACAAGTTCGATTTTATGTATAACACATGCGAAGCATATGAACATGAAACTATGTATTGTTACATAATGAAAAACTTCAATAAAATTTGAGTTAAAAAAATAAACAAGGAAAAACAGGTACTCGTGATCTAGGTATATAAAATAAATTAAAACTTAAATATTCTATAAGTACATCATTTTAAAATAATATGTGAAATAGAAAGTAATAATAAATTACCAATTGTATATCTATATGTGCTCATTTGCATGTCATTTCCCAGAATCCCTTGCTGCAGTGGAAGTACTGGGTGCTGGGTGATAATGGTGAAAAGTGGGGTTGCAGACCTGCCTAAGACATGCAGATGAGCATACAGTTGTATTTACATTTATATATATATATATATAGTACAGTACAATATAGTACAATATAAATATATATATATACAATATATATATATATATATATATATATATATATATATACTGTATACAGTACACAACAATAATTAAAACTAGTCCAAGTAAGATCCCAAAAAAAATAATAATTAAAAAAGTAGAAATTGTGGCTTGTGGGCAAAATAATACTATTGTAGGTTATTCCTTTCTATTTCACATATTAGTCTTTATTATGTACTTATTAAATATTTAAGTTTTAATTTATTTCATATACCTAGATCGTGAGTGCAATACTGCAGAGCCTGTTCTTCCTTTTTCTGATTACAAGTATATTGAGTTCCATTGAACTTTTCAGGATTTCTTTCCAATGTTCAGATACATCCTACAGACCCTGATGTATCCATATCTGACAAAATTTGTTTTATGCGTCATAGCCATTTGAGAATTGGTGTAAACATATTTTGTAACTAATCACAAACGGACCTTTGATGCAACAATTATTTTGCCAATGTAAAAAGTATATCACTACAGTAGATCAAACATTTCTTACAATAATCTTTACTCTGCAGTGAACATGCTTAAATAAGGTCAATAATCATGCAAAATAAACAACATTTTTAATTCACAAAAACTCTTGTATTTCACCAGGTCAGAAAAAGTATTTTTGATAACATCTAACATTAAGGATCTATAACATTATAGAAATCATAAACTAAATCTGTACTACAATTTTCATTGAAAACACAGGGAACCATTTTTACCTTAATTTGACCTTTTGCACAAGGCTCACTGCATACTGATCTCATGACAGTATTTTTGCTTGACCAAATTTCATCATCATCCATTTTTAATTCACCATTGTCCCAGCTCCCAACATTGATATAATCAAAGTAATCTTTTCCCATTTTCTTAAAATTCATGATTTCATACCTTGAATAAAATATAAATTAATATTGTAGGATATCAACAAAGACATGTTCATTTAAAAGGTTTAGAAATTTTACTTCAGCTAATGCATCAATATTAATATTACAGTTAGAAGTTTACTTCAGCTTACTGTGGTAGGTTAAAGTGGAAAGGAAAAACATTTAAAACCACCAAGCTAAAAAGATAATTATCTATTGTGTTTATTTTCATGTTCATAACTAGAATATTGACACTGGGTTTGCAGTTTTAACACTGTATGATGGAAGACTGTACATATTACTACGTTTCTCACTATACAAGTATGCTGCTGGTAAAAAGTATTGGCCTTACATACAGTATATGGAAAACAAAAGAACAGATCCTGTGCTTCTTCCAATTTGGGCTAAAATATATTAGTGACATGGTTACATTTACAGTAGAACCTGAGGCTACGCTTATAGCGCTGGCGACAGCGACGCGACGGTAGCTGGAAAATCAAAAAGAAATGACTTCCAGTGATCGCGACCAATCCATCGCTCTGTCGCATCGTGCTTACTATAAGGGCACGCGACGGCAGCAATGCATTTGTTTTGCAGCGACATCACCGTCACTATAAGCGCAGCCTAAGTCTTTGTGACAAAGGAATCATTTGGTTGCATCTTTTGACCAAAACATGATTCAAGCCGCCAACCTCGTCAGAGTAGACTCTGTTTAGCACTGTATGATACTTGCAAGACTGTGACATGATATGAGACATACCTGTATGTATGTATGTATGTATGTATGTATGTATGTATGTATGCAATTGTTTATACATTTTTTTTACCATAACCTCATTGTGTTGAGTTGGTTAATAAGTTGTTAAGCCTACAGTATGACTCAGAGGGGTCCCCTAGAAACAGTTTATGTGGGGTTAAAGGAACAGTCCTTGCGGATATGCTTTTTAAAAAAATTTTTACAACGGATAAACAAAGGTGACAGACAGCACCACTAATGTAAAGCAATGCAAAGAAATATAAATGGTACGAAGGTAACACAAAAAAAGACTATATTGCTATATGGAGTCAAGTCAACTACTGAGAACTTGAGTGGAGTCATTTAAATTTGAATATTTTGGAGGAATGAACTTTGATTATATAATTAAGGGAAATACTGCATTTCTATTTGTGTTGTCGTGGGAATGGACCTGAAGAAAGGGTTACGACCCTGAAGTGTTGCCCCCTCCCCCCCTTACAGACTCATGGACTATTTTTCCTGTTACTCATGTAGTAGTTTTTTCCTACACTCCTTTTTTCTTCCTACTTCCTCCTTGTCAAGGGTGCTGTCCTTCCCCTTGTCTGTCTATATGGTATATAGATTTCTTTGTAAGTTAGATCTTCAGATCATGAATTTTTATGCTAGCATTAATAATTATTATCGAGATCTAGACATTTTTTCATAAATAGTCAGAGAGCTTTGTATCCATATATACCAAAGATTGCTTCTGCAGACCTGGGGACACACCATTGTCTATGACACTTTGTATATCCGTGTTTTGTAATACATTTTTCACGTTTCGCATGCATATTGCTTTGTATATAGTATAGCACAGCACACGTGTTTGTCTATCACAGTAAAATATATCTTTTCTACTAAGAAGTTTTTTGCTTGGATGTTGTAAACTGTGAGTGCAGGGAACCCCATATCTAGAATGCTTTATAAAAATGTTTAATAAGTTTGAAGCAGGGTGTCTCTGGAGCTGAACTGCATTGATTTATTCTGCGGGGACCCCGTGCTTCCAGAGATACTTACCTCTGTATGGGGTGCCGGTATGAGCCAAGTTGATTTAAAAGTCCAGCGTCCTGCCGGCCAGTAGGAAGCCGTGACAGCATCACTTATGGCTTCCTTTTGACCGTGACATTTAAAGATTGTAGTGAGATTCCGGCACCCCATATGGAGGTACGTATCTTGGGAAGCAGGGAGTCCCCGGAGTTAAAATCAACGTTCTTCAAACCTATAAAACAAATTAAAAAATAAAGCATAACAACAAGGAGTGCTCCTCTAAGTAGGGTTTCCCTAAACGTAGGCTGTAGCAGTGAGAATGTAAGACCAGGTCAAGCACAAATGTCTCAAGATTGCTCAAGGTCAATACAATGGACCAGATCCACAACACTGTTAACTCAGGACTTTCAGAATTCAATATGCTGGTCGTATAACTTGATGCCACCTGCATACATTTTTCTCAAATACTGTATGTTGCGTAAGCAGGGCTGTAACATTAAAGCTTGCTTTTCATAACACCACTAATAGATAATGCTCACAGCACTGATCTGACAGTTTGCCTTAGTATCAAGTGTAATATTGACAGCAGAGAATAATCTAAGCAGATTTTTTTTCTGAACTTGTTAAAAAGATAAGTTTCCTGACATCCATTCCTTTTAGGGTCTCTGAGAGGCTTCTGTGCACATCAATACACTTGAAAAGCCAGTGTCGATGGCATTGAGATTCTAAGGTTTATTAATGAAATTCATTTTTTTCTCTTAACGTTTTTGTCTAAAGCAGTTAATTACAAATGAACATACTACAGTATGATTCTTGAAAGGGAATTTACTCCACTTAAGTGAGCACATTCAATCAACTAAATAAATATACATAAAAAAGCGCTAAAACTATTCAATCCACCCAATGACACAATTTATATAAACAACCTAATGATTAAACCGAAATTAGTGATTATAACACAATAGTGAATAAAGAACTGTGAAAAAATGACAAAAAAGTCTCTTAATAATAACAGTTAAAGTGCTTGCTGCTTAGAAAATCCACACATTGTCTCAAAACAAAAAAATGGCACTTGTCAATGATAGCTCCCTTGGGCGCAGAGCTCCGATCCAGGGAATATGCAGAAAAAAAAGAAAAACAATAACAAAATAATATAATACGTTCAACAAAAATAAATTCCCAAATCGATCTATAGAGGTTACACAATATCATTCTCTAGAGCAGGCCTGCACAACTCCAGTCCTCGTGGGCCGCAAACAGGCCAGGTTTTTAAGATATCCCTACTTCAGCACAGCTGGCTCAATTAGTGGCTCAGTATGACTGAGCCACTAATTGAGTCAGCTGTGCTGATTTAGGGATATCCTGAAAACCTGGCCTGTTTGCGGCACTCGAGGACTGGAGTTGTGCAGGCCTGCTCTAGAGTGTTATTCTTCTATGACAATAAATGTGTGATCACTGACGTCTGCTGCACTGGTCCTGGGGGTGGAGTTTTGAGATGCAGGGAGGTAGTCATGGAGCTGGTTAATTTCTGGGACGAAACGTGTGACATCATCACAGGGAGACTGGTGAGAGACACGGCCGTGCGGATTCAGAAGGAGAGATACTGACTTACTCCCAGCAAGGCCCACTGCTAACAGAAGCCTCATATACGGCTTGTTCCATTTTATGGAACTTTTTTATTTTTGTTTTAAATCAATAGTTATATATATATATATATATATATATATATATATATATATATATATATATATATATAAACATATTACCATTCTTGCGTCAGGTAAAGAGAGGCAGCACCCCCCTTGAGAAAGTTCCCGTTCCGGGACCGAAACGTCGGATTGGCGTCTGTTTGTACATACCTTGAATACAATTATCTTTTACCTTTCTGGATGTGAGTGCTGCCTTTCTTTACCTGACGCAAGAATGGTAATATGTTTTGTATCTACTATATGGGATTAGCACCACCACTATATACCATTATATAGAGTGCCAGCTGACTGACTCTTATATATATATATATATATATATATATACATATACATATACATATACATATACATATACATATATATATATATATGTAACGGTGTTTCTGGCCCGGCCTGACCCACCCAATCTCACATTGGCCCCTGTGGTCTAACCGGCCCCCATTACAGTGTAGATATGCCTGATGGTGCACCTGTTGGCTACAGGACTCCTGAGTCTCCCGCATGATGGTGTGTGGGGAGAACCCGTCCAGACAGGCAGCTGAGGTAGTGTGCTGAGTCTCACCTAGTTCCAGTGCAGCGCCTCCACCTCACTAGGGTCCCTGCGTCCGCATGGGGATGATCCTGACGAGGAACTCCTCGGTGGTGCAACCTCCTGTGTAATCATTGGACTCTCACACACAGGGGTTTCTCTGATCAGCTCCATCTTTACTGTCACGGCGGGCATAGCTGCCCTCCACAATGGGTGTATTTAGCCGATCATCTCGCCCGTGCTCCCCTTTGATAGGTATGTCACCTAGATGAGGGATTCACTATTCCCGCAGGAATCACTGCCCTGTGCCAGGTCCCTGGACACAGTCTCCCATGGAGTTACTAGAACATAACTAACACTCTGCAGAACTTGAACTCCTTCCTGAACCTTGCAAGAACTTTCCAGCAACTGTACTCGCCTTGAACGCTGACAGAACTAACTCTTGACACAGTGCTGTGCCTTATGTAACTTCTGAGGCTGACACACCTCTGACATCACTAACCATGGAGTCAGAGCATGTGACCAGTCCCATCCATACACAGGGCACCCCACCAGGGTGTGAGGGAAAACCTCCATGATTACTGCTGGCATGCCCACACTTACCAGGCCTTGCTGCCAGCAGGAGAGATGAATGTAGGCATTTTACATGACCGCTACATTCTCCCCCTGGTGAATCCCATCGTCCTCGCTGGGACCTAAATTTGTATACCTCTTTCCAGGAAGCACTGTAAAATGGAACACACATAATTAGTCACAACATTACAGTACATAACTTCATCACACATAGTAACAGATACATCCTAACTTTGGATGATAACAACCCGGGTTACTCCCTTATGGAGTATCCATTAGTGGTACTACCATACCCTCTTACGGTGGCTTGCGCACAGCATGGTCCACTGGGCTTAAAGCAGCAATGCTGTAACCCTCTGCGCGACACTTCTCATGTAACCCGCCAGGATCCCAATCTTCTTCCCCTGATCCTTCCTCCTCATCAGTGCCATATCCCCTATCCTCACCAGTGGAACCCATTTTAAACTCAATTTCTCCCTCCATGAGGGGTTCAGGGACATACAGGTACTCCAACCTGTGGGACGCTTTGTACTTGGCAATAATGGCCCTTTCTGCCCGGCTGCTCCTAGTCAGCTCCGCGTTCCCTGCCCTCCCTGGCAACACCCCTGACAGGGGCTCGTCTGTGTCCACAGGGTCAGATAATATCCCAGGCCCCATAGGCTCTATATTATGCTGCCATATCTGAAACCATCGTTCCTGCATCTTCCTCTTCTTCTGGGCCGGTGTAAATTCCCCCACCGCCCACCATCGGGTCTCCTTACGTTCCTCAGACCCCCACTCTAGTGAGTCCCCCTCCTCTGTATCCCCCCAAGAAGATACCCCAGAGGTTCTTGATGAAAGAGGCCTAGACCACCTCTCTTGTTTGGAGCTATCCTGAGACTTAACTACGGCCACACTAGGTACCCATCGGGACTCGGATACTTTTCCCAACTGCCCTCCACCCCTCGACCCACCATCAGAGGCATAGCTGTTCAGTCTCTCCCCAGTCCGTTCCTCACCGGTTCCCTGGGACCCTCCCGACATTCCCAAACTGGACGTGGACCCACGGGAAAAGGTGACAGGGACAGGGGCTTTACCTAGGGCATGGGGTTGGGCATAGGGACAGGAAATGGGCATCCGCGGGGTTCCGACCCGCTCTCTGCCCTCGGATAGTCCCGTATCATTGTGCGGACGTGCCGCTGGTTGGGCCTCACCCGTCTCAGCTCTCCTCGCAGCCTGCCAGCTCTTTGTTGACACAGGTGATCGGGAAGCACGGCCCGATCGCCGAGGCGTTGTTGTCATCTCTCCGATCGTTCCGCTACCTCCGCCGGAAGTGACGTCATCACCGGAACCGGATACTCCACCATCTTGCGATGGATCCCCAAGCGGGATCTCTTCCTCCACAACGACATCCGCCGCCGGAAGTGATGGTTCTGCTCTCCGCTCCGTTCGGGCCTGGGCTAGGCCTTCCTCCTCCGTTGCCACCACCGGCGCCTGGGAAGGGTAAGGATGTATCTCACCGCTCCGTCGGCTCGGGATGGAATCCTCTCCTCCTTCTGCGCTGCAAGTCACCACGGCCGTGGGACTCCGCTGCTCCGGTTGTCTCCGCACAGGCGATCTCAGCGCCTCGAGACTCCGCTCCGCTGTGACACAGGTAAGTGCTGGTTCTTTTGCAGCACCGCTGTAGTGGTCCGCCGGTAGGCGCATCACCACCGAGGTCGGGCTTGCCTGCTCCTCGTCCGATGAAGCAGACTCCGACACTAGTAGTGGCACTTCCGCAGGGGACCGACGGTGAGGTTCCGGGTTCTCACCGCGGTTGTAGACCCCTTTCTCTCTAGGCTCCGTTGCGATCACTAGGAGCGAACCCCATTCTCCGGGATCAACTGGTTCGTTGCAGGCCGTATGCGGGACTTCAGCCGTCAGCATGGCTGTGTCTGCTCCCGCCTTGACTACCAGGGAGCCTCCTGGCAATAAATAGGGATATACCCCAATGTCCATCTCGCTCTTTGTTGTGCTGGTTACGGGAGACACTTTGCACAATGGTCTCTCCTGTTCACCAGCTCGCAACTGTGGGACAGGAAGCTCACACCCAGCTCCTCCCTCAGACAACTCGGGTCTTGGCTGGCAGAGATAGAGACCCCTCCCCCTGGTGAATATTTGGGGAGGGTCCCACAAGTTAATTGGATGCCCCGGCACAGGGGCTGAACTTTTCACAGTCCTGGGGGGCGTGGCCTCCGTTTTCGCGCCCTTATCCCCAACAGGGTGGAATTCTTCTTTTGGCGCCAATCCCGGACAACTTTCTGCAAGTTTTGCATTTGCAGCATTTTCTGCAACTGGCCCACGCGGTCTCCCCGGGTAGCGGGAACCGCCATTTTGGATCGCTCTGCAATCCATATTCGCAGCAGCTGCAACCTCATATTCCTCTATCTCACCCAATAGCCTCCCGAAGGACAGGGGGACACCCCGCATCCAGGAGCACCACATCTTAGCCACGACAGGATGGTCAGGTATCGCTCCTCTCAGGATTTGATCACAAAAGTACACCTCCACCTCAGTGGCCTTAATATGATCCCCCTTTCGCATCTCCTGTAAGACGGCTCCAATCCGCAGGAGGAACCCAGGTAGATCCTCTCCGTCATCCTGATAAAGACTGAAGTACCGCTTCATCAATTGTCCCATGTCCTCTTTACACGCACACACACCATGTGCGCTCTCTCCATTAGCCTCCGTCCGCCATTTTGGACTATCCGCACCGCGCGGATCCTCCATTCTTGCGGTCGCCATTTTCTCGCTGCTGTTACTGTACATGGGGTTCCGCTCTGCGGGGCAGCCACCACACCGGTACAATAAAGATTAGCTTCAGATGCACCACCACATGTGTACCTTATCTAGGTGTGTCCCAGTGTTGCTCTACCTCAGGCTAGGCTCACTCTCTCAGTGTCTGCTGTGACTCCTTCCTCCCAGTCTGTGCTCCCTACGGTGAGTGTCTGGAATGGGCTAGGTACTCTGGCTCTGCCATGCAGTACTTGGGGCGTCTACCTGTCTTGGTCAGCCTAGCGCAGACCCTCTCCAGGACTCCTGACCATGTTAACAGGCTATCCCTTCTGGCATCCTACCAACTAGCACTGCCTCAAGGTGACTCGGTCAGCTATAGCCCCGCTCCAAACCCCTCACTCCTTTCAGGCCCCTAGGTTGTCCCTGCGAACTGACAATACCCTGTCAGCCCCCT